>NC_141909.1:52167575-52470606 GCF_057802395.1 Ceratotherium simum simum
TCCGGAATCCTTTAAGACTAAGTAAACAAGTCATAGGTAAGACAGTTTAAGCTACTTATTATGCTCCGAAGGCACATCCCTAACTCCCTTGAGCTTCTCTGCCTGTAATACCTGTATATAGTTTGAAGCCAACCCAAACACAAAACAAATCCTCCAGAGACCAATGAATTTGAAAAGAATGCTAATTATCACGGGGAAGGAAATGTTCCAAAGCCACATTTCATCCTTTCTGATTCTCTACAATCTCTCCTAAAAGAAGGATTTGAAAACAAGCACTGCCCTGTCCTTTGTCCACTTTTTGAACTGGAACAACTATCCAAGTTTGCTTAGGATTGAAATAGCAAGAAACAGTGAAGGGATAAGCAGACGATTAAGTCCTTTATCGCTACAAAAGCCACTCTGGGAAACCCCATCCTTCATGCCTGCAGTGTACCACTGCAAGTTCAGGAAACACAAACACACAGGTAGACTAAATCTGAGCCACTGTGAATACACAAAACCAGGCCCATCCTTCCACAAAAAAGCAAGTACCCAATTCTGTAAACACATGACAGTCCTGGAGCTGGGCCGACACTTACTTTGCTTCTGAGGATACTTGAAACTTCCACCAAAAGAAATAATAATAATAACCAAAGAAGGTAGGCCAACAAAGGTTCAAATTGTTAGAGGAAATTTTTATACAATGTCAGAAGTAATTTTCTTATAACTCTAGAATATCAATGAATGAAGTTTTGTAGAAGTAGCAAAACTAGATACCCAGATAATGCTACCTGCTATTTCACGCATCTGATATTTTCCCTCTCTTAAAAAATGAAACAAAATCAAGATTTGTTCCATCCGCTTATAGGCAGCAAAAAACATAAATGTCCACTCACTTGGCCTGATATCCTGGAGTAAAGCACTTGCTCTTGCAAGCATGAGGAGAGGCTGAAGGGAACTCTCTGCATTTAGACAGAGAAGATGAATTGTGCCCAAATCAGTGCATACCCGTCACTGCCAATGATTTACGTCCCTGAACGTTTGGCTCTTCAAAACAGGTGAGTAGATGAATATTTGTGTTTACCTTCGAGGTTTATACCACAGGATTCCTGAAGGGAAATGGAACAGTGGAAATGAAACCTGATTAATTCTGATGTGAAAGGCATTCTATGCAATGGAAATTAAATCTTAGAGCCTTGGGGATTGCTAGTTTCTTTAGCTCTTGAATAAAATTGGAGGTTGCAGAAGCTTTTGTGAAGTACAGTCTTTAACTTTTATAGGAAAAAGGTTAAACCTTTGTTTCTTTCTTCCTCAACAGTTATTCTTTTAATAATCTTAGACTTTTCACAGGAATTTTCTTGAAAAGCTTTCATTTCCTTGATAGGTATGGAAATGTACTCTTTAAAAAAGTAAAATGATCTCTGCATGCTTGTCTATACAAGAGAAACACTCCCTTTCGAGGAAGAACAGGGTGGGTTCTATTTGCATAAAGGAAAGGAACTAGCATTGTGTAGAAGACATTATACGTCCTAGATATTCATATTAACATTGTGTCCTAGGTACATATATTGACCTTGATAACCTCAATAACTTAATATTGGTAATGTAAACATTGATATAGTAGAATATACAAGCCTGACAATTTCAAGTGATCATGCTATTAGAGCCCGTCTGGTTGTCATTAATATTTGTATTATTGCTATCATTAGTTGTAGTAAGTGTACTAGTAATAGTAGCAGTATTTGGGCATCTATGGTGTCTCAATTCTGTAGGATAGGCACATTATATAAATTATGTCTCATCCTCACAATGACACTGAAATATACTAGTTTTCTCACTTTATAGACGGGGAAACAGAGTTTAAGCAAGCATTTGAGATCTTGAAAAGCTCAACTTGAGGAATCAAGCTTCACAAAGAGAAAAATTCAGGGAGGAGCGGAGTTGGGAGAATTTGAATAAGGCTGTTTCCCAAGATGCCACAGCAGTTATTCACCTACAAATCTTAAGTCTATAAACTTATGTATGCAAGCAGTGGAATTGCATTTTTCTAAAACTCAGCTGAATTTTCACTAAAAATATAGAGAAATACTATATCCCACTGGTGCCGAATACTTAATCTCTGTCCATTGGGCAGAGTTTCATCTAAGAGTTGGGGAAGAGGCTTCTGTAGTCAGAAGGCCCAACAGACAGGGGAAGTGCCTGGGCCCTGGTGGATCATCCGCCCTAGTTGGCATCCACTAAGACACGTCCGTTCCTTCAGTCTTTGATCACTGGGCCACACAGGCAAAGCTTTAATATACTGGCCTGGGCAGCCAAGGTCTGCTGGCTCTCCGTGTCATGTCCATTCTGCCCTTGGGTGAACATGAATCGTCCTTCCTTTTGTACTTCTCATGATGCAGAGACTCTGTGAGGCTATTTTAGGCCTGCCTCTACAGCGTCCCCACAGGACACTTCTTCTAAGCCCTACAATGGGAATGATCCTAGACTCTCAACTTCTCTGGGAAACATAGTTAAGGAAAGCCAGTATCATAATGGGTGTGCTGCTGGCCTGGCCTCATCCTCTGTGAACCTGGTACACTGCAAGACACCATATGATGATGAAAAAAGTTCTCCTTCCCCCCCGAACTCTGCAAAAAAAAAATCTCTAGAGCTGGTATAGAATTGAATGAGAGTAAGAATGCACACATAATGCCTCTACTGACTTGTTCTAGAAAATGAAGAAAGGGCATAAAGAGGCTTTGAGGCTAACAGGCCTTTTGCAATACTCTAACAAGTGCCAGCTTTGTTGTTAGAGTCAAGACCAAATCCTGCACTTACTACCTTCTAGCATCTCTGCCTAAGAAAAGTTTCTTAATCTCTTGATAATTCAGTGTCTTCATTTAAAAAGGGGCATAATAACAACTTCATTACAAGAATTTCCTAAAAATTTAATATTAACTAAACCAAAAGCTGTTATAGAGCTTTCATTTGTCAGGCACTGTTTACAGGGCTTTATGCATAATAACTCATTTAATCCTCACCCTAACCACATGACTAGATGTTATTATTATCCCCACTTTACAGTAACCACAGTACAGAGATATTAAGGAATTTGTCCAAGGTCACATGACTATTAAGTGGCAGAGCTAGGACTTTCCCTCAGCGAGTTTTGTGCTAGAGACCATATTTCTACCCACTCCATTATATTGCCTCTCTACTTAGACTTGAAGTGAGTTGCCATATAACTAGTTGTCCAAATCAAGATCCTTTTGAGTAAAAGTGGCACTAAAATAATGACACTGGGACAAGATGTATAAACAGAGATTCTCCCAGGGAAACCAGAACATAAAAGCATCTTAATAATAATGTGCCCCTCAATACTAGACATAGGGCCTTAACCTGCAAAACAGAAAAACATTAATCTAACATGACCTAGAACATAAGCCACACTTGTATTTGTTCCATTGACGTCTAAACATGGCAAGGTTTCCATCAAGAGAGTAATAAAAACAAAATTAAACCATATCTTTGTGTGACTATGGCTAACAACCATAGCAAATTTCTCTTCCGTTACTGCAGTCACCGCCACCCCCCACATCCTGTTCTCTCTCACCACCAACCTACCAAGGGTCTGTCTCAGCATCTTTGCAAATCACACCACTAACCTTCCCGCAGAGAAATCGATCCAGGTTCTCCCTTGAAACTGAGACCAATTGGTCAGGCTCCACTGCCAAAGGCCTTCCCATTGGAGACTCTCCTTCATTTCTCCCCTGAAGCATTACTCATCTTCCAACTGGGAAGCTCCTCCCTCTCAGTAATCAGACATCTGTGGCAGGTGGGACCAGTAAAGCCACCCAGTGAGAGGCTGAATGATTCTTTTTGGTCCTCACTACTGAATTGCTATTTTTCCAGGCACAATTCACATTTATTTAAGCTATATTGCAATACTGATGATTCATAGTCTGTCTGGCATTCAAAATAAATCAACCAACATCAATCAATGCATATGTATTGAACATCTATTTTAAGCACACAGGGAGCCTGACCTTCGTTTTTATACAGCCAATTATTCCCCATTGTGCTGATGAAGGGTTTACTTTTCCCTCCAAGGCCCACTACCCTGTCCTTGCCCTCATTGACCCTCATTTGGGTTGTCTTGACTTCCTGCCCAGATCAAACAGAGCACTTTGAATTTTGATCCAGGCTTACTGGATGCTGGCCACTCTCCCACATCTTGGTGCAAATAGAAAATGGAATGAAAATTTTCTTACTGAGTTTCTCTCTCCCAGTAATCATTCACAATTCTCAGTACAGGAAGGGAGAGTTAAAGGCAATGCAATGTACTCAACGCAGGCATATTAGTCATCTATTACTGCAAAACAAAGTATCCTAAAGCATAGTGGCTTAAAAACAATAAACATTTGTTATCTCATGTAGTTTCTAAGAGTGGGAATCTGGGAGCAGCTTAGTTGAATGGTTCTGGCTCAGGATCTCTCATGAAGTTGCAGTGATGATGTCAACCAAGGCTTCAGTCTTCTGAAGGCTTGACAGGGGCTGGAGAGTACACTTCCAAGATGGCTCACGTGGCTGTTGGCTGGAGGCCTCAGTTCCTCATCATGTAAACTCCTATATAGGGCTGCCTGAATGTTCTCAAGACGTGGCAATTGCTTCCCCTAGAGAAAGTTATCTAAGAGAAGAAATAGGAAGGAAGCTATAGTGCCTTTTATCACCTTGCCACACACTGTTACTTCCACTGTATTCCATTCATTAGAAGCAAGTTACTAAGTCCAGCCCACATTCAAGGGAGAGGAGAACTAGGCTCCATCTTCTGGACGGAAGAGTATCAAAGTATTGTGAACATATTTCAAGATCACCTCAGTAGGTATATTAATCAGGGTTCTCCGGAAAAACAGAACTAATAGAACATCTATCTCTTTCTCTCTATCTATCTATTCTAAGGAATTAACTCACAAAATTATGGAGGCCGGCAAGTTTAAAATTGGAAGAGCCAACATCCCAGTTCTAGTCTGAAGGCCGGAAGCTGCTATAGAACCAGGAAGAGCTGATGTCCCAGTTTAAAGACCATCAGGTAAGAGAATTCTCATTTACTTGAGGGATGGTCAGCCTTTTGTTCTATTCAGGCCTTCAACTGACGGGATGAGGCCCACCCACATTATGAAGGGCAATCTGCTTTACTCAAGTCCACTGATTTAAATGTTAGTGTCATCCAAAAAAATCCTCCCATCAACACTAGAATAAAGTTTGACCAACTGTCTGAGTACCGCATGGCCCAGTCTAGTTGACACATAAAATTAACCATCACGGTAGCCATTTGAAAAAGTTTATCAATAATGACATATTCTTGTTGTTCCTCTAGAATTTCATTAATTTACTGACTCATTCTCTGGAAAACAATAATAACTCTTATTTGAATAGAACATTATAATTTGCAAACCACTTCTCAAAAGCTTTAGTAATTTTAAATTTCACAGCATCCATGATAAGAAAACTAAGGTCCAGAGAGGTTAGGTAACTTGTTCAAGGCCTCACAGCTAAAACTGGAAGAGAAAAATCAAAAATCGAAGGACAGGTTCTCTGAGTCTAGATCCACGGCATTGTCCTACACGCAGCCTTGTCAGCAATTGTATATTCTAATATCTGTGGAGACCAGATCAGTGGTTTTTCACAATGCTTACAGCAGTCACATTCCTTTTGTAAATGAATTTTTATGGAGAATGAAATGTATTAAGAGGATAAGAGTGAATCTGCTGAGGGTGAAGCTAGGTAAGGCTGGAGCAGATGAAGCTCTGCTTGCTCTGTTTCTCTTTTCCTCCCCTTAGTGGACCCTTAGGCACCATCAAGAAGCTGTGGAACCTGACTTAAAATCCACTGGCCTAGATCATATTGGCCTCTGTCTTGAGAACGAGGCTTTGTGGGAGGAAAAGAAAGCCCACTTCTCAAGTCAGGAAGGACTACTGGGTTATCACTGTTATTTTGCCTTCAGCTAGATAAGCACCTAGCTCTGGTGTTCCAGAGGGGTTTTCCAGGAGAAAAACCTCAAGTTTAGATTTGGGAGGTAGGGTATTAGATTGTGATTTATCTTGGACCACATGTATTCACACCTTTAAATTTGTTCTAAGTTATATTGTTTCTGAAGTTAGACTCTCCTCAGTTTTCTGTGTTGTAAAAAGAGAATTACAAAAAAAAAAGTAGGAAGCCAGAGCAAAAAGGGTTTGAAAAGGTACTTGGCAAAGTGAATGGGAACATAATTTAGAGTGTCTGACTACATTACTTTTTATAATTAGAACATTTCATGATTATAAATGGTTGATTATAAAACCTCAGCCAGCCTGTCAGCCAGACACCTTCGGAAGCTCTAAAAAGAATACTTTTTAATCCTGAAAAAAAGCTCTACCTCCACAATACAGTAAGATAAAATAACACTTCCATATCTCAAATAAGAAAAGAACAGTGGTCACTGAAGAGTCAGGCTAAAATCAACACGCTCAGCTCCTACTGAATACTAGAGATATGGAGCTGCACTCCACGCTGCTTCCCTCTCACTTCTTCCAGCTCAGACTCAGTAAATTCCATCATGTCCCTGCAAGCCTTCCAAAGCCCCGACGACTCCCTGTTGCCTGCAGGATGACATCTCAATTCCTGATCCAGCATATTAGACCCGTCAAAATATACTATAGTTCTGTGTATTTGCATATTTCAATTCAATTAAAATAAATTTTGCAAATATTAGTTGAGAATTAACAGGTTCTGTGCTAGTTGAGAGGATATAAACAAAAAAAGGCAGAACATTGAGAAGCTCTCAGCTTAACAGGATAGAGGTAATAGTACACAGGTCACAGATACACCATGACACATGCAATAACAGACATAATCCAAGGGACAGAGAAGCGAATGATCAAGTTGGAGACTTCCCAATATAACAATGCGCTAGATGTTGAAAAGCAGACTGACTTTTTTACAAATAGAAAAGTTAGCCAAGTGGAGGGCAGGGCAGTTGGATGAACAGGTAGAGGGAGGACAGGTGACTTCCAGGTACAAGGAATAGCCTATCTAAAGCTTTATAGAGAGACTGCCAGAGGTTTTCATCCCCAGCAGCCTCTGGGGCAGTCAGCAGCATCAGTAGGAGAGGAGGCTCCCAGCTTCCTGCCCAGTGGCAGCAGTGCGACGCCAGCACTAGCAGAGGCATTGGCAGCGCCCCGTCCATTGGCCGCTGAGCACCTACCCTTCAGCTCAAGGGGGCAGCAGCACCCAATTTTGAGTAACCTCTTGCTTTTCACTTTTGCTATTTTGATCCTTTTGATATTTTTTTCTTTTTTCCCCAGTTTATTGAGACATAATTGACAAATAACATCGTATTAGTCCAAAGTGTACAACATGGTTTGATATATGTATATGTTGCAAAATGTATCACCACAATAAGTTTAGTTGACAGCAATCACTTCACATAGCTACAGAATTCTTTTTCTTGTGAAGAGAATCTTTAAGATCTACTCTCTTAGCAATTTGCAAATATTCATTGCAGTATTGTCAACTGGAGTCACTGTGCTGTACATTACAACCCCAGGACTTATCTGTCTCATAAGTGGAAGTTTGTACCTTTTGACCCACTTCACCCATTTCACCCACCCCCCTTCCCCCACCTCTGGACACCACCAATCTGTTCTCTGTATCTACGATTCAGGTTTGTTCAGAGTCCACACATAAGTGAGATCATACAGTATTTGTCTTTCTCTCCTTGACTTATTTCATTTAGCATAATGCCCTCAAGGTCCATCCATGTTGTTGCAAATGGCAGGATTTCCATCCTTTCTTATGGCTGAACAATATTACATTGTAAATATAAACCATATTTTCTTTATCTATTCATCCAAAGATGGACACTTAGGTTGTTTCTATGTCTCGGCTATTGTAAATAATGCTGCAGTGAACATCCAATATGTTTTTACCTTATTTCCTGTGCTGAATTCTCTCTGCTTGAAATGCCTAGAATAACTCATGTTGTCATGATTGGACATTGACTAATACAAGCTCCTAGCTCAGAGTTAGTGCTGAATAATGAAAGAATTTATAGATGAAGGAATGAATAGAAGGACAGATAAATGATGAATTAATGAGGATGCCCTTATTCCAAAATTAAGACCTGTTTTGGTCTTTTTTGGTCTAGTTTTGGCAAAGAAGTCATGCATTTACAGTGACATCATGAGGGTGAAGAACAGTGTCATCAAGGCATGGAGAATTTCCTAAGATTCTTAAACAGAAAAAGAAATGACAACAGCTTCATTGTAAATATATTAAGCTAGACTGGAGATTTTATAATCCTCCATCATTATTCTCCAACAAATAAGAGGGGAGAAAACTTTTTATCAGTTTGGATTTGGATATTATGAATTACAAAGTACACTCTATTTCCCGTTGAAAAATGAAAGTGCCAATGGAAAGGTTTTATATTTTTATTTATAAGCTTCCTTAATTCCTTGCTTTATTTTAGTTGTATTTTCATACAGCCTTTGGAGGTCAAATCAGAGTTCTCTGCAAACAGTTTTCATTTTCAATGAAGCCTTAAAGTTTAAAATGTACAAAATCATGAATTGACTATACAGCATTTGAGGCTGTTGGGACTAAAGCGAATAGAGTATACTTTTCTTTTGCGAGGGGACAATTTTGTCAGTAAGCTCTGGCAAGCAAAGATCAGATGGGAATTAGAGGGACAGTTTGATTTCTTAGGAGATCAATGAATATGACAGGTTAATAGATGGCACACAGCTGGTGTCAGGTTCAGAAGAAGTGATGACAAGGGACAAAGGAGAGGACAAGATGAGCATTTATATAACCAGAGTCCAGTTCTGTGTCAAAAATCAGAATGCCTTGGGGAAGACAGGAGTTAGTGGTTATCCTCCCCAGAATAATCAAAGCAATCAAAACATCTCAGACATTCGGAAGGTCCCCTAGGAACCCAGCCACTTCCTCTTCAAGGCCGCAGGGACTTCTCTGAACAGCAGTCGGTGCAGTGAAAACATCAGCCATGGTTTCTGGATTAGTCTCCCCGGTGTGACATGCTCCTCTAGGGAAGACAGGAAGGTGTTCCCACCCGGTGAGGGTCAGAAGCAGGGAAACATTTTTTCTTGTGGCCATTCCCACCTATGGGAGGTAGTGCAGCTCAGCAGGAAGAAAATGGTCTTAGAAATGATATACCAGCATTGAAATTCAGTCTCCACCGTTTATTTACCAGGCAAGTGATTCAGCCTCTATTATCCTCAATTTCCTTCGCCATAAAACGAAAATAATAATACCTACATCCAACGATCATTGAAGGCGTTAAATGTTGATGACGACGACGACGACGATGATGATGATAATGAAAATGATAAAAGCAGACATTTGTGTAAAATTTGCTAATAGACATTGTTCTGAGTGCTTTACATGTCAAGTCAAATCCATATTTAAGATGTATATGTTTATAAAGTGCCTGCATAATACCTTGAATTGAGAGTACCTAATAAATGGTAGCTGTCTTGCTGATGCTTGGTGAGGGTAATGGTGGTGCTGTTATCATTCCTTTCCCTTGAGATCCAACCACTAAGGCCACGAGTGTATTAAACTGAATATGCCTTCTCAGGTTCATGCTGACATGACTTAACTTCAATAGGAATGCTTATCGGAGGACAGTGTCACCTAAGCAGAATTTTAGAACACATGCAAGAAATTAAAACAGCTTTATTTATATTGTTCTCAATATACTCATTCTCATTCATGTAATTAAAAAAAATAAGAGTACCATTAGGAGGGTAATTTGGGGTACGAGAAATATTGAACTATGGGATAAAAATGCTTAAAAACCATTAGTCCAAGCTTTTCCTGGATGCTTCTTGAGAATGTGCATAGAGATTCTAACTGAGGGAGAAAAAAGTATAAATAATAGGATACGAATATATTTGAGAGATAATTGAAATGACAATTTAATAGTAATGGTGGATGCTGAATGTATTCAAGAGTCAGAGGTTCAAACTACACTATATCAAAATGTTACAAATTCATAGAACATGAAGACAAAAGCAGAGGAAGTACTTTATCTAGAAAATATACACTATAATCATTTTTATAAATAATTTTTTTAAATCACATCTACAGATATTTACAGAAATAGTGAAAGGGTAATGGCAGGTGCATTGGCTTTAGAGTCTGGCTTTTAACCTAGGCAAGTTGCCTACAAGTCTCAGTTACTTGCCCTTGTCAACTAAATGGAAATATTAATATCTGCCTCACAGAACTGCATCTGTTTAACAAAGTAATATATGTGAAGTGCATAATGTGCTAGTCTCTACATAGTAATCACTCAATAAATGTTAGCTCATTCCTCAACTTAAAATCTATAAGTTCTTCAACAATAATAGCTGGATGAGACATTCTCAATTCATTTGATTAAAAATACTAATTTGTGGACCCTTCCTAGTACCACGTAAGATCAGCTTTACAGCACTTGGGGGAGAAGGAAATGTTTGGAATTTTATATTATATGAGTAATGATTATTATAATTAGACAAGAAGAGTAAAGATCTATGATAGGCTTTCTTCATCAATTCTTTATAGAATTTAGAATATTTTTAAATGATCCTCTTTAATAGGCTTAATAGGAAGATAGAAAAAAAATAAAAATTAAAGAATTAGACCACAATATTTTGAGAACAATCTTAGCAATTAATTGTCTTAGGAACACCAAGGAAAAAGAAGACTTTAGAAGAGAACATTGTATGTAGGTAATAAATATGTCACTTTGTCACACAAGAAACAAAACTTTGTAATAGGCACAAACTATGGAAAATAAACTTCTGTGAAAATAACATTATAAATGAGAACTAATAAAACTCATATGAATGTATTAGATCAATATTCTCATTAGAGAAGGGATTGGGTATTACCCAAGGAGAATTTCAAATAACTGCTGAAAGTCAGTAGGTATGGCCTTGGGGTGGTGAGATGATGGTGCACACTGGTCCAAGAAATGCAGTGTAAAATGGTGTATTAGGAGACCTCGCTTCAATTTCCAGCCCTCACTTAGTTTCCTCTGGGACCGTTCAGCTGCATCTACACTAGACATTAGAAATAGAGTGCTAGGGTGAAAGCAGAAAGGCTGCCTGTAGGGTGTCAGCTCCACTAGTGACAGAAGTGCTTTTCTAAGACTTCTCTCCAATTGTTAAGAACATGCTTGCTGTACAACAGAAGACCCTGCAGTTTGCTTCTCTCTGATCTCAGCACCCTTGATCAGCAGTGCTGCAAGGCTGTAGGACAACGTCTCAGGTGAGATGGGTATGTTTCAGCCCACATATTGCCAAGTTGTGCTGAGTTGTCTGATTTGAAATTGCTCAGTTATACTGGTGTCTACATCCACCCACTGATTTTTTGTGTGTGTGAGGAAGATCAGTGCTGAGCTAACATCCACGCCAATCCTCCTCTTTTTGCTGAGGAAATCCAGCCCTGAGCTAACATCTATTGCCAATCCTCCTCCTTTTATTCCCCTTTTTCTCCCCAAAGCCCCAGTAGATAGTTGTATGTCATAGCCGCACATCCTTTTTGTTGCTGTATGTGGGACGCCGCCTCAGCATGGCCGGACAAGCGGTGCGTTGGTGCACGCCCAGGATCCGAACCCGGGCCGCCAGTAGCAGAGCGCACGCACTAAACTGCTAAGCCACGGTGCCGGCCCCCCACCCACTGATTTTATAAGAAAGAAGTTTCATTCCACTGAAGGGTTGCTTTGTGTGTGTGTGCGTGCGTGCGTGTGTGTGTGTGTGTGTAGAGTTCCTATCTTTCTAATCTGTTTGCAATGAATCATTTTAAATCGCAAATACTTTCTCCAGATCCTTTCATGTAGCAATAACTTAATATTAAATATGATTTTATATTTTTATATTGTTTGCATTTTGAATAAAGAGAAAAGAGAAGGATTGAACTTCGCTGTTTATACCTCATAAGTCAAAATTTCCCTCTAATTTCCTTCACTTCTTCCCATGTGAGATATATATTGAGCAGTTACTATGTGCCCAAACTGCCAAGCGTTAAATGATTGAAATAATTAAAATCCACCCCATTTCCCAAATCTCTCTAAACAAGAAATGAAAATATGTAGGAGCTATAAAAAAATGATTAAGTGATAAATATGACTTTTTTCGATCATAAACAACCAATACCTTTATTGATCATATATTATATGAGGCAACGTGGTATATTTATTGGAAGGCAACCTAATGCAATTTATCTCTCACAACCCTACACGCACACACGCACGAAATATGAGGTCAAAGGGTTAGAGATTTAAATCCAGGCTATGCCGATGTGCTAACTGCAAACTTGAACAATTTATTTAATTTCTCTCAGCTGTAATTTCCTTATTTATAAAACAGAACAATAATATTATGAGATATTATATATAAGTATATATAAGATAATACATATGAATGAGATAATGTACCAGTCCATAACAATTGCTCAGGAAATACTTGTTTCTTTCCCTTGGTGCAGAGTTCTGTCTGGACAGCAAGGTTACAAAGAGAATTACAAAGTATAATATGTTATATTTTTACCCTCAAGGAACCTCCACTTCAGTAAAGCATGAAAGATATTCACTCATGAAAAGCTAATTCATAATACTTTAGTAGATATAGGTTTATAGTGATGTAGGTTTACAGGCTCACAAACAGCCTTCTGTTCATAACGTGACTTACATTATGTAGGCTTTCATCCCGGGGAAAGGATTTACTGACCCATGGTCACAGGCATTCTCTTCTGTTTGGAAGTTCTGTTTTCAATTTAAACTTTTTACTGTAAACTAATAAATATACCAATTTGCCATGAGTTTAATTAACCAGAATCATTTCCCTTGAGCCTAGTCATCTCTGGGCACAAAGACAAAACTGAATGAAGCTCTGGACTACCAAAATGTGACCAGATTCTGGATCGTGTAAGGTGGCGTGCTTTTTCCAGTCTCAACAAATACTAAACAGGGTGGTCTATGTTCCAGTTTAGTGCTTCAAAATTAAAATCCAGAAGAGAAAAGAACTAGAAAGAAATACTCTTGTTTACTGTTCAGACCATTGGAAATGGAAAACAGCACCTAAAACTTCAAATGCTGCAACAATGATCCTCTACTGTAGTTACACAGAGCCACAGGTTTTGCTTTTGGGATGTTTGTTTATATATGTATATATAATATAATATATATATATATATAAAACCTCATCCTACTGGACCCATAAATCCCAACCTATGTGGGTGGGACCCAGTATTAGGGTGGTCTGGGTTTCCATACTTTTTAAAACTCTCCAGACTACTCTAGTGTGTAGCCAAGGTTTGTGAACCCATGGCCTGTAGGCAATTAATATAAACAAGTAAAAGTGGACCAGGTGGGAGTCATAGGTAATTGAACACTATAAACCCAACTTTAGGGCAGCCATTACCACTCTACAACCATTTTTTTGTGGAATTGCAGGCTCATTGTCAGTGGATCTTGATATGTTTGAGAAAATTCAGAAATCTGGAACTTTTTGATAAATTTCCCAATTTTTAACTGTTGACAAACAATTCAAAGCTTTAAATATTATTCTGTGAAACCCACAAAGCCTATTTTCAGGCCACGAGCTTGTGTCCTCTGATCATAAACCAAGAAAGCCTATGTGGCATGCAAAGCCAACACAGAGGTTGAACCAAGTCCTTGAACAACAAGGAAAAAACTAAAACTTACACTGATTCTGTTGTTTGACATCCTACATAGAAAATGATCAATCGGTGTAATGTTTTGTTTTTTCCTATTGATATTTTATCTTGACTTCAGTCAAGAGCATAAGTGTCTTGAAGGCAGGAATTAGATTTAGTCTCCCGGTTAATTTCACTTCCAGCCCTGAACACATCCTTGAGCATTTATAAATCCTTGAGCATGTTATAAATGTGATGTATGAAATGCTTTAAATATAGACTAAACCAGTCTTCTTTTTCATGTTTACTCAGAAAAAAATATGCAGTGAATCCAGCAAGTATCTAGGGAAGGTAATTTAGTGGTCAAAATCAATCTGTTAATTGCAATATCAAAAATCTCTCTCTCTCTCTCCTCTGCCTGCCTTCCTCCCTCACTCTCTCAGTTTCTTTATCTCTTTCAAAAGCTGGGATCCACCCCATCTTGAAAATGCCACCTTTTATGTAACAACAACCTGTAGAGAAACTGAAGTGAGTAACTTTTCTGAAGACTAACAGTGAACAACCATGGAAAGGCTAGAATATTGACCATGAAAGATTTTAATTACACTGATATCGATTGGGATAATGGCAATTTAATTATAGAAAAGAGGAAATGTTTGTCCTCAAGTCACATTGTTCTTTGTTTCTTTGGCTAATCTTTATGAAGAGAAGGATTTTGGTTTTGTTTTTTTTTTATTTTTTTTCTTGGAGCCTTTCCTAAAAATTCAGGCAAGTATGATAAATCAGGTTGAAGCTGAGGAGCATCTCAAATCTCGTTATCAACTTATTATTTGATTTGAAATGCTCAAGAGAGTAGCTGCTGATGAAGGGAAACAATGCGAGCATTTCTGACTTTGGGAAAGAAGACTTGGAAAGAACGCAAAGTGCCCTGCGGAATGTTAACTGGAATTCTGTTAGATATGAGAAATTTACTGCACGTAAGTAAGGAATTGAGCATTTAGGAAACAACTGGAAAGGCTAGCATTGAAATTCAACTGAGACAAGGAGTAATCACAGCACTGAATTTAGAATGAAAGAGTTGAATATGAAATAAAATACAAGAACGCTCACTAAAAGATGATTCGAGGCAGTGCTTGAAGAGGAGGGTTGCTTAAAACATTCTCTTGTCCATGACACAGTTTATCTTAAAATACCTAAAACATGATGTCCTGCAAATTTGCAACGAGGTAAGTACATTATTACATTGTAGTATTAGAGAATGTAAATTCATAGCCTCCGATTAAACACTACTTTTTGTGAAATTTATTTGCCTAAGAGAAATAGATGTAGAACACTTGGATCTTTAAAAAGATTGGACTTCTCTAAGAAACTTGTTGTAACCACAAGTAACAACCTTCATTATGAGAATTTTTTTTTAAACTAATTGATTAGGGACCGGCCCCGTGGCTTAGTGGTTGAGTGAGCGCGCTCCGCTGCTGGCGGCCGGGTTCGGATCCCGGGCGCGCACCAACGTGCCGCTTCTCCGGCCATGCTGAGGCTGCATCCCACATACAGCAACTAGAAGGATGTGCAACTATGACATACAACTATCTACTGGGGCTTTGGGGGAAAAATAAATAAATAAAATTATAAAAAAAAATTTTTAAACTAGTTGATTAATTGGTAATCATTAAATGGAATTTAAATGTTTTTGCTATTATGAATTTGGTTTGAATGGCATTTGTTAGAATGGACTCAACCCCATGTGAGACTATACATATATATACATATACACACATATATACATAGTTATTATATATATTATAATTTGTATAATATAATTATATATTATATTAAACTATATTAAATGATATTGTAACTATGTATACACACATATATATAGTTAACTATATATATATTTATAATACAAACATAAATACATAGTAGAACATGGCAAAACACAAGAAAGAGCATAAATATTTTAATATATGAGGGCTCAGAAACTTCCTTCCCTCTTTATTTCCTTCTCCCTTTTAAATCTCACTGTATTCTGTTCTTTTATTTTGGTTTATATTCCTTCCTTATCCCTTATCATTTAAGCATATGTACGTTATAATAGCCTTCAGATTTTTTTACCCAAGTTCTTAGTAGGTAACTTCTGTCTCTCCACTGTGGATTACTTCCTCCTATGGTTTGTAATTTTCACCAGGGATTATTTTAACTCTGGGAGTTCTGTATAGCCTGGCTTGTAGAAAAGTCCCTACAGAGCAGTGATGAATTTGCTTCTACAGAGAGGTCTATGGGTTTTACCACTATGGGACAAATTTTTATAATTAATTTCCTGGCTCGGGGATTTCCACATCGTGCCAAAATATGAATTTGGTCACATAATCCAAACATGGCACAACTTCTGGCTTTAACTGCTCATGGGGGACTGCCCCACCTCCAGGGCTTCAGGCAGGATACACAGCATTTCACTGAGCAGGCAGCACTTCCAGGGTTCAGCTTTATGCAAGAGCCTGAACTCAAGCTCCCCTTCTTGTATAAGCCAAGGCTCTTATCTCGCGTCCCTATATGGATGCTAGAAACTCAGCCTCTGGTCTTAGCTCCTATAATCAAGAATGTTGGGTCCCAGTTTTCTGTAACATCAGCTAGGATGCTTACTGCTCTGGCTTTAATCCCTGGTGTGGGCATTTGGGTTTTCCTTTTCTTTTTTTCAAGCTCAGTGTTTACATATTTAAATTTTTGACATATTCCATTTTGTTAATATGCATTTAGATTTTTATTTCTTCTAGGAGGAAGCCCACGTTAACTCAATCTTCCATGTTGCTAAAATCAGAAATCTCCTCCCCCACTCTGATGACAGAGAGGACAGATTTTCATGAAAAAGGTGTCAAGAATGAAAGAGAAACTCCTCGAGATTTTATTCAAAGTTGTCACAGCATAAGTATTTAAAGCCCTTTAAAATTATAAGAAAATGTGCATATGAGAAAATCTTATCTAGAAAATGCTCGTTTAGATGTAGTACCAGCAGTATATCCAACACGTTTTTCTTCTACCAAGAAGGTGAGGATGTTGGTGCTACGGGAATGTAATAAATGTAAATTGCTGGTATAATTCAGTCCAATCCAAGATTTGGACTAAGATGGTACAATTTCATCATTCTTACCAAGTGTCCATCGTAACTTCCTTAACTCAGCAGAGGCTGGAATGCCAACGAGATGAGGTGGGGTAGTGGCAGCAAAGGATTATTATGAGGGCAGTGAAGGATTCCAGGGCACTGGATTAGGATCCTGTACTTTCCTTTGCAGAAACTTTTAGGGAGTAGACAGCTGCAACCAACTACCACCAAATATGTCAACGAAGCATCCGATCTGTACCAGAGCCACACAAAGGCAATAGCAACAAATCAAAGAGCCAGGCAGGTAAGGGGAAGCCAGAGTCTGACACCAGGAGTGAATGACAAAGCAAGGAGCAGCAAGCATCAGGAGTGCATCTGGGAGGCAAATCTGCTCTGACAGCATATTTGAGATGGTGAACAATTCCTGAGGTTCTAATCCAGCTTTTGGCTCCATCCCAATGCTTAGGGTGGGAAGAGCCTGATCCTTGGGCATAGCCATAACTTACCTTAACAACATGGGTTCTATTGCTTCCACAAGATCACCACCAAAGCACAGGCACCCAAAATGTACATCAGCAGGATTCCTGTAGTATATAGGATAAGAAAGCTCTTTTCCTAGTATTGACTATGAGAAAAGGGCTTCCATCCAATAAATTTTTAATTAAAATTAAGTATATCACTTCTGGTAATCATACATATATGTGTAAGTCTCACTGTTGTATGTGTGAATAAATAAATATATTTATATCAAAGCTTAAAGCTAGAAGAAATCTTATGAAGCATAGTGTCAGACACCTGCACTCACAGAGTAGAAATTCAGGTCCAAAACTTGATGTGGCTTGGTCAAGTTTGTACTGCTAGCCCGTAGCATAGCAAATATGGCAGAACATGTACTAGAATCAAGTTTCCTGACTCTCAGTTCAGTAGTCTTCCCAGAAAGGCAACATTGTGTATATAATTTTAGTCTACTGGTGAAGAGAGTTGAGTTAATCATAATCCTCATAATCCTCAGCTATTGGCACACTGTCATCCTTGGTCCATGTAAAGACCTGAATTATTTTTATTTTTATTTTTTTAGTTTTTCCCCTTTATTCTTGACCCCTACTCCATTTCCCCTCCTCCACACAGGAACTCGTTCAAATGTGACCAATATATGATCTTGAATATGTAAATATCCTGCACACATTATATGTGTTTAGGTGTGTATAAATGTGTTGTTAATTTCCCTAAATGGTATGGAAATAATTCTAATTCTTACTCCTTTTCCTGAAATCTATATTCAACTCATTGCTTCTAACTATTGCATAGTATTAACATAGTAAAGATCTACAACATTTTAGTTGGCCATTCCCATTGACGACAGAATTAAGATTTTGGAGCTGTTGATTAATTTTTTATTAATGTCTTTTTTCCTCTGAAATTCAAACAATCACTACAATCTACAGTGAGATTCTATGGTCCAGTAGGGTATGTTTCCTTATGATGTATAAAGCAGATGTCTTATGGGCTTCCTGTTTACAACTTATGGAACCTTTTGCTTAACATGTCATTTCTCAAATATACTACTAAGAGCTAATAATGTGGAAAAAAACTGTCAGTGGTTACAGGAATTTGGGCTATGCACACATCATATCCAAGGGGCATGAGGTATAAATTTTCATTAAGATTAGAAATGTGCTTTGGAGTATATTTACTTGTGGCAATTAGCACTAAATTTATTGGTTCACGAGAGAAAATAGCTTTATAATGTGTGAGAATATCATTTGCCAATTAAAATTCTAAAAATATAAGTCAATTATTCCCTTGATGACTTTAGTCACAAGTAAATAATGAGAAAGTATTCACAGTACAATGTGTGGGAGCAAATACTCAAAGCAAACAACACACCAGTGATCCAGCATCCTAAAGAGTAAATGTTGCTAAATGCTACCACAGACCCCAAACGTGAAAAGGAAGAAGTTTGACTCTGTTAATTAGGATGCTTATTCAAATCTGATCATGCATTCCGTCCAATACACATGATGCACTTTTTACTAATAATTTTTTTCTTTTTGTGAGGAAGATCACCCCTGAGCTAACATCCATGCCAATCCTCATGTTTTTGCCGAGGAAGACTGGCCCTGAACTAACATCTATTGCCAATCCTCCTCCTTTTTTTCCCCAAAGCCCCAGTAGATAGTTGTATGTCATAGTTGCACATCCTTCTAGTTGCTGTATGTGGGATGCTGCCTCAGCATGGCCGGATAAGCGGTGCGTCGGTGAGCGCCTGGGATCCGAACCCGGACCGCCATTATCAGAGCACGTGCACTTAACTGCTAATCCACAGGACCAGCCCCATACTAATAATTTTAAACTGGAACTGAGAGAAGAAATGATAGGATATCAGGCATGCAAGAGATTGAGACGAATGGAGACTCTGGACAAGCAACACAGCATGGCAAGCTAAGAATTATATCATACATATTTAAGAGCTACATTAAAATGCAGGATGAACCCAAGCAGTGACTGTCAGACAAGCTGAGTTCTAAAGAGAACACCTTGTTTAATTGATGTATGACTTTAGGTGAGTCATCTGACCTCTCAAGAATACCCTGTTCCTCTATTAAAAGAGAGAAGGGACATGTCCCATTTCATGTAACATGTTGTGATCATAAAACCCAGTGACACTAGAGCATTTAGAGCAAAAACGAACCTCCGTATTTTAATATTCATATAGAATGATTCATGACTGGGGCTGATGTGCTGACCACCAAGGAGGAAACATGAATAACATGGAAACTGGTGCTCTAGGCTTTTGACAATTTTCCCTCGCAGCTAAATTTCTTTTTATTAAAGTTGATGTGTTATGGCTTGAGAGTAATTTAGGATAGAATAGTATTTAAAAGACCAAAGAAAATTATTTAACAAGATGATTAGGCTAATACACACTGAGTTGTCAACCAAGAAGTGTTATTGGGACTGCTGGATTGTAGGGTGCTGTGTACACAGTCATAGGAGCAAGAGATATTCCAGTGAAGCTTCAATAAGGGGCAGAGTAAGCTGAGGCTGTCTACACAAAAAATGTATCTCCACACCACCCGCTCTTCAAAATGTACATGTATACACACACTCATGAGCACACACGCACACAAACACACACAAGAATCAGGGAACAAAAAATCAAGTTCAAGAAAATACCTCAAAAGAAAAGCAGGAAGCAATGAACATGTAGATAACACAAGAAAAAAATCTACCAGCAAAAGTAAAAGGTGAATTTGCAAATTTCAAGGGATTTTTCCTAGCAGAATTCAAGCTAGAATATCTATTTCTAAATCTATCTTGGCAAAACTTTTGAATTTAAGGATTAAAAAGAAAAGGCCAGTAACCATAAAAATAGGGAAAACTAAACCAACTTACCTACAAAAAATTAACTGGCAGGCCATAAAAAATAAGGGGAGAAGGGGGGCCGGCCTGGTAGTACAGTGGTTGAGTTTGCGCATTCCTCTTCCGTAGCCCGGGGTTCTCCGGTTTGGATCCTGGGCACAGACCTACTCACCATTCATCAAGCCATGCTGTGGTGGCGTCCCACATAGAAGAGCTACAACTCTACAACTATGATACACAATTATGTACTGGGGCTTTGGGGAGAAAAATGAAAACAAGGAAGATTGGCAACAGATGTTAGTGCAGGACCAATCTTCCTAAAAACAAAATTGCATTTAAAAAAAAATAAGGGGTGGGGCCAGCCCAGTGGCACAAGCGGTTAAGTGCGCACGCTCCACTGCAGCGGCCCGGGGTTCACCAGTTCAGATCCCAGGCGCACACCGACGCACCGCTTGTCAAACCATGCTCTGGCAGAGTCCCATACAAAGTGGAGGAAGATGGGCATAGATGTTAGCCGAGGGCCAGTCTTCCTAAGCAAAAAAAAAAGAGGAGGATTGGAAGATGTTAGCTCAGGGCTGATCTTCCTCACACAAAAAATAAATAAATAAATAAATAAATAAAGGGAGAAGGAAGAAAGTATAAGAATTTCTGATCTTACACTGGGTATATAACATAGCACTTTTACCATTTGTAATTAAAAGAAACACACACTCAGAAAAGTTTTCCACTTAAAGACAATAATAAATAGATTTAAAAGAAGGTGCATGCCTTCCAAACCACTAGAGATAAAAAGAGGAAACAAATTTATCACAGAAAAATGAAAGTATAAAAGCAAAAAATGGGAGAAATGACATAAAAATATCAGAATGGCATCAGATTGTTCCCCTACAATACTGAAACCTAGAAAAAAGTGGAATAGTAAGTACAAATTATGAAGAAAAGTCTGCAACTCAAGGTTCCTCTGTCAAGCTTAGATATTATTCATCTGTTAGGATAAAAGAACACTATTCAACAACAGCTAGATTAGATGAGACAGAGAGAGAGAAGAGAGAGAGATGGATATTAGGTTGTTAATATAGGGGTACATTCAAGTAGGGATGTTGTTATAGGGAGAGGGGAGCAGGAAAGAAAAAAAGATGGTGTCTTTTTAAAATGCATGTATACAATTATACTTATTTATTAACGCAAGTTATATTTGTGTGCACACGTATAAATTAACATAGAATCCTCAATCAAAGATTATTTCTCTGGAAAATAATTTCTAAAATTGCCTCAAGAAATAGAAAATATAAATTAGTATTTTGGTGGTGAACACGATGTAATCTATGCAGAAATAGAAGTACAATGATGTACACCTGAAATTTTTACAATGTTATAAACCAATGTTACTGCAATAAACAAAAAATTTAAAAAAAAAAAAAAAAAAAAGAAATAGAAAATATGAATAGATCAACAATCAATAAGTATGCCAAAAGATATTTTGGAAGAATTACCTAGAAAGAAGTCCTTAAAACATAAAAAACTAAAATTATAAAAATTCCAGAAAATATATAGGAGATTAGCACAGCATCCTTGTGATAAACAGATACAAAAAATACTGACTGAATAGGAAAAAATTATAAATCAGAATTCTTCAAATTAAGAACTTTAGCTCATCAAAAGTCACTGTTAAGAAAATAAAAAACAAGCCACAGACAGGAAATAAATATAGCTATCTTAGAAAGGACTTACATCCAGAATACAGTCACGTGTCAGCTTAATGATGAGGATATATTCTGAGAAATGAGTCATTAGCGGATTTCATCCTTGGGCAAACATCATAGTGTGCTTACACAAACCCAGATGGTATAGCCTACTATACACCCGGACTATATGGTACTAATCTTATGGGAACCACTCATATATGTGGTCTGTCATTGACCAAAACATCGTTATGTGGCACATGACCATATATAAAGGACACCAACAAATCAATGATAATAAAAAATTACAAATAAATGAGCAAAGACTTGAAAAGACACTTCACAAAAGAGGATAAATGAATCTCCAACAAGCATATGAAAGGCAATCAGCATCATCAGTCATCAGAGAAATGCAAATTAAAACCACAATGAGATTTTACTTCATACCCACTAAAATGACAAAAAAACTGGTAATACCAAGTGTTGGTGATGATGTGTAATAACTGTCATTCTTATCCATTGCTGGTGGAAATGTAAAATGGTACAATCACTTTGGAAAGTGTTTGGTAGTTTCTTATAAAGCCTCACTTATGAGCCAGTAACTATACTTTTAGGTATATACAAAGGAGAAATAAAAGTATATTTCTACAAAAATGGCTGAACACAAATATACACAACTTCTTTGTTCACAATAGACAAAAAACAGAAAATGTCCAAATGTCCATAAATTCATGAATGGATAAAAAAATGTTAACATACCCATATAATGGAATATTACTCAGTAATAAAAAGGGATGATCACTAATATAAGAAACAACATGGATCAAACTCAAAACCATTATATTGTGTGAAAAAAGCCAGACACAAAAGGCAACATACTGAATAATTTCATTCATATAAAGTTCACAAATGGGCTAGAAAATGACATAAGGGAACTCAGGGGTGACAAAAATGTTCTTCTATTGGAACATGCAAGAATGTATTCATTTGCCTAAACTCATCAAACATTATACTTAAGATATGAATATTTTGCTATATTTAAATTATATCTCAATAAAACTGAATTTAAGAAAAAGGTCACATACCAAAAATATAAAGAAGTAAAATTGGCATATAATATTAACGCTAGAAGAAAACTTAGAGAACATATTGCCGTTAAGAAAATTGAATCTACAAGAATTGAAGTGATAAAATTAACAATAATTTTAGCTATCATTTATTAAGTGCCTTCTGTCTACCAAGTGCTGTCCTATGCCCCTTTCAACATGATCTCTTTTAATCGTAATAACGACAATGACACTATTGGTTCTGTACCCCAGGCTTTCCTACCAGAATTCTGGGGATAACCCAAGAGCTATCTGATTGTCCTTGACCATGACTGGTTCAGGAATGGGCAAGTGATCAATTCTGGCCAATGAGATATAAAGGAAAATCTAGTGAGATGCTTCTAGGAAAGTGTCTTCACTGTAAAGCAACCCACATGAAATTAACATCTCTCTTTCCCTCTTGGCATTGTTATGCCTGGATGCAAAGCTTAGAATTGCTGCAGCCATCATGCTCTCATGAAGCCACTGTATAGTTATTTGCACCTAAAAACAGCCTATGTGACAGCATGATTAGCAGTCCCCCTTTACAAATCAAGAAATTGACACTCAGAGATTTGATAACTTGCCTGAGGTGACACAGTAAGTAAGTGGTAAAATCAGGATACGTCTCTAGATCTCCCTCATTCTGAAATTAATGTTCTCGAACACTCCTTATTGCCTCTACTCAAGTTTATGTTAGAGCTAACGTAAACTTTATACGTTCATAAAGTTTTATAAATCCTTGTCCATTGTTTATTTTACTACATCACGTCGTAAAATATTCTTGTTATTGCATTTGAGTAAGGGTAGGAGTAACTTGCAGCTGCTTTTCTTGTTTTTTCCAGACGGTCCATCTCTTAACGTCCTCTCTTTGTATGACTGGCAAGCCTCAGGTTAAATGTTTCCTCTAGAAAATCTTTCTTTACCTCTGCAGACTGTATTGAGCATTCTCTCTTTTGTCCTCCTTGCCTCAATACCAGTCTGCCTCTATGAGCTGCTGTTCTAGTCCTCTTTTATTCCAGCACATAGTGCCATGCCTGGCGCAACATAGATGATTAATGATAATGGAGAAGTCCTTGAGTGAATTGGAAGGGAGGGAGGGGAGGAAGGAAGGAAGGAAGGAAGGAAGGAAGCAGGGAAGGGAGGGAGGGACGGAGAGAGGGAGGGAGGGAGGTAGGGAATGAATGAATTAGGGTAGACGCATCACCCTATAGTCAAACCCTATTGAAATTTCAAAAGGACAGATTGAGATTGTTATGCCCTCATCCTCTGAGTCTCAAAGACATTTTATTCCTCTCTTATTGCACTCACATTCTGCCTTGTCTTAAATTAATTGTATACACTTACTTTCCTCCTAATCCATAAACTCCTCGAGTTTGAGATCTGTCATCTCCACTGATGACCCACAGCACGTAACATGGTGTCTTTCACTTAATAGAAGCATATAAAATGCCTGAATCAATTTAGAAGGATCTTGTCAGTAATGGGAGAAATCTGGACTAGACAGCATTTTAAGGATGGCATCTTGGAAATCTGGTGGGATTTTGTGAGCTCTGTTCATGATAGAGCAGGGCTCCTGCACTTGTCCATTTAGTATCTCCATAGCCTTTTTGGAATTGCTATAGTCCTAGCACCTGCACTTCAATATGTAATACTTGTTTACAACAGCTTGTTGTTTACTGTTTAACAACCGAAAGTCTAGCCTCCTTATAAAGGGTGCAAGTCTGCAGTGAGACCCTGGAACACATGATCTCTGGCCCATGCTCTCTTTGAGAGTCTATTTCTATGTTTCTATTCAAGAACTAAGACATGGGCATTTTCTTTTATGATGTCTGCCAAGGTGCTTGGCACAGTAAATATTTGCCAATCATTTGAATATTTGAAAGAGGAAGTAATGTTCATATTGTTACATCTTGACATTTTTAATGCCTCAGAAAAGTCATTCTGTAGTGATGGAAATTACAAAAGAGAAATGAGAATGACAATTTGTCCAATTTGGTTCACTGAGTCAGTGTGAAGCAGAGATAAAATAATATATGTATTAAGATACAAATTCATGCATAATTCTCCAGAGTCCCCCAGAAAACAGTAGTTAAAAGTCTTAAAAAGTATTAAAAGCAGTATTATAGGGATAAATTTGACTAAAAGACAGAGATCATTTTGGTGGACTGAGAGTGGTAACATTTTTTCCAGATCCCCAAGCTCCAGAAAATGGAGAAACGGGGAGCAGGGGATTGTCAAAAAACCATGTCTCACAGGCCAGTTACCTGTTTTTGTAAATAAAGATTTATTGAAACACAGACACACCCAGTTGTTTACACATTGTCTATGGCTGCTTTTGAGCTACAATGGCAGAATTGAGTTGTTGCAACAGAGACCATATGGCCTGCAATCCTATATTTACTATCCGGCCCTTTAAGAAAAAGGTGCAGGTCCCTAATCCAAACTACATACAAGTATAAGATTATTCCAGGGGTGTTCCATCACAGTTAAGATACATTCTGAAGATGTGCAAGAGTTATGTTTGACATGATTAAGATTAATCGAGAACTTTTCACTAGCTTTGAGGGACAATTCCAAGGGTGGTGAGAGAGCAGGCAAAGCAAAAGCATTTATTGAATTACCCAAAGTGGAAATTTGTCTTTAAAATGCCAAGCGGCCTGTTCTTCTTCATTAGGAAACAGTCGCTGATTCATGTACAGTATGGATTCATCATGGCAGCAACATTCTAATTGCAGGCTGTGAAGAGCTCTAATTGAAATAAGATTAATGGAGAGCCACGCCAGCCTCCTACAATATCACAATCTGTGTGAACGCTTAGCTTCTGTGAGTCATTTTCTTCCCCAAAATAACTCAGATTCAACAGCAACTTCCAAACTAATGGCAACATTTCCATCCAGATTTCTCTTTATGTCTTGCATCGTGTTCCAGGATACAGCACACGGAGCAGGACTCATCTTCTGCCATCAGCTAATGTTGTTAAATGTCAGGCGTTTAATAAAGTTAAAGGGCAAAAAAGTTTTAAAGAATTTATTCTGCCTAGCAATCAGCCCTTGAGAAGGCTCAGGAAAACTCACTGCTTTATTGACTAGATCGGAATGAGAAATTTTCTTACCAGATTCTGAAAACATAATCCAATGCCCTTAGAAATTCTAAATCTCTTTGAAAATGTTCTCTCTCAAAAAATCTCTCTAGGTATCTCAAAAAAAAAATCTCTTTGACGGATGTTCCTATATGTATATTTATGCATATTTGTGTTTGATTGTACATATGTACATATCTAGGAATATTTATGATATATAATAGTAAACATACTCTTGTACACATCAAATGTGGACTTTGCATAATAGCAAAGTGGATTAAATTCAGGTGTTTGGGAGCCAGGGCACAATTCCTACAAGGAGCTGTTGATACGTTCCCGTTGCCCAAACGAGAGGTGCTCTCCCTATTGGCCAACAGGGTGGGAGACAGCAGAGCCCTGCCAACGGTGCATACTGGGATGAAGGGTCTGTCACTGGCGATTACTCCAGTGTCCGTTAGGGAGGAAATCCCCTCAATTTGCCTTCTCTATTTACCACTGGACTCGGAGATGAAAAGATGAGATTTATCTCTTTTGATTGCCTCAATTTCCTCCTTAAGTATGTCATCAGAGGGAGGAAACTGTTAGAAATTGAGGAGAAAACAACATTCGAAAATGCTACCTTACAGCATAAAAAATCAAATTTGCTAAGAAAACGTGGTAGGAAGTGCTGGAAATGTCGAGTTCCCTACGCTTATTGAGTTCCCATTCTAAGACAGATATTAGAGCCCTCCAGTATAGGTATGTATAGTTAAATTTTATAATGTTGTGGGGGTCCTCCTTGTTTTCAGTACATACCATAGGACCGATATCTGTTTGCTATCTTAAACTGGAAAATCTGCAAGGAAAGGACTTATTTTAATAAAGTATGTATAATGAACAAAACAGCAGTGACTGACTACACCTCTACTGTAGTAGCAAATTTAAAAGAAAAAATAGGGCCAGCCCCATGGCTTAGCGGTTAAGTGCACCACTCCGCTGCTGGCAGCCCAGGTGCGGATCCCAGGCACGCACCGATGCGCCGCTTCCCCGGCCATGCTGAGGCCGCGTCCCACATACAGCAACTGGAAGGATGTGCAACTACAACGTACAACTATCTGCTGGGGCTTTGGGGAAAAAGAAAGAAATAAATAAAATTATAAAATAAATAAATAAATAAAAGAAAAAATATATATATATATACATGGAGCTTTTTTTAAAACCACCAGAGCAAGGTGCCACAAGCCTGAGAAATTGTTTCCTCTGATCTCTCGGGTTTTAATGACTAGCTAGCAGCACTCAATTACAAACTGGTCATTAACAAGAAATCTAATTGCTATTAGCAGACAGGTAAACAACTTACACTGGCATCACAAAGTACAAGGAGGGCCATTTCATAGTATCAAGCAAGATGAAGCTTTCCTTAAGAAAACAAAAAATAATACTGCTGTATTTATAAAATGGTATTGTCCCTCTATTTCATATATGTATGAATATAAGAATAGCTATGCACAATGGTGATGAACTATGATACCTTATGTTTTCTTAAGAACAGTGCAAGTATAGCTGCTAACTAAGCCACAAATCCCATTCTGTCTCTATTAATTAAGTCTCTATCATCATTTAGAGTTTCAAAAACTTAAGCCACTATGAGAAATTTACCTTTTGACCAAAAGTGATCGGGAAAGAGTTTACCTATGATTATGTTAAGTTACTTAAAATATAAATCTATATCTTGAATTACATTTGTTAAATATGTATTTATATATTACATAACTTTATTAAGCCATAAAGAAAAGGAAAATATTTTTTAAATGTATGGAGAAAATGTGAGTTCGGGATAACACAGTTTCAGATTCTTACCTTGTTTAAAACGGTCCATGTTGGTTACTTTGACTAGAGTACCAAAGTTACTCTTTACCTACGTGGAGTCATCCCAGATGATTTTGCATCACTTTTTTTTTTTTTTTTGTGAGGAGATCAGCCCTGTGCTAACATCCGCCAATCCTCCTCTTTTTTTGCTGAGGAAGACGGCCCTGGGCTAACATCCGTGCCCATCTTCCTCCACTTTATATGGGACGCCGCCACAGCATGGCTTGCCAAGCAGTGCGTAGGTGCGCGCCCGGGATCCGAACCAGCGAACCCCGGGCCGCCGCAGCAGAGCACGCGCACTTAACCGCTTGCGCCACCGGGCCGGCCCTGATTTTGCATCACTTTATAGTTTATCAGTTAGAGCTTAAAAACACACACACACCTACAAAATCATCAAACACCTTCCAGAATCTTTTCCTCTCTAGGTAGAAGAGTTACAGCTGTGAGTTTCAATTTGTAAAGAGAATTTTATCCTAAAAATCATTAGGAACCCTAGTAAAACAAAAGAGAGACTTATTATTCTAAGAACTTTCTTTACCTACCTATTAACCCCATATCATTGATGAACAGGTGGCAGGATACACATATGTGGAAGTTCACTAATAATTCAAGACTCCTATGGCACTCTTCTGCAATTGTGAATGTTCAAAATTGAGTCTCAGTGAAGAAAAAGGCAAATATTAAATTCTGTTATCAATGTCACGATCAGATTTGGAAAAATAAAGTTTTACCTAGAATTATTTTTTACAAAATACATTTCTAAGGGGCTAGCCCTGTGGCCTAGTGGTTGAGTTTGGCACACTCTGCTTCGGCAGCTGGGGTTCGGTTCCCAGGTGCAGACCTACACCATTTGTTGGTGGCCATGCTCTGGCAGCAACCCACATACAAAATAGAGAAAGATTGGCACAGAAGTTCGCTCAGGGCAAATCCTCCTCAGGAAAAAAAAAAAGACATAAGTGTTAAAGAGGATCTGAAAGGAAACCTAAAAGTCACGTAGTGCCAAAGCCATTTCAAATGTGCTCCTAATAATTGTGTCCTCAATACTGTATTTCTTTGGCCCAGAGGGAGAGGAGTGGACCAGATAACATTCACACTAAACCCCAGTTTAGAAAAGTGCACAGCCTCCCCGTCCACACACACGTGCAAGTTACCTCTTTCCACATTTAATAGTCCCCATGGTTAAGAAAATATATAACAATCATGTTCTTTCTTGTCTCCAGTCTAAGTACTTGCTACTTTGCAAATTCATTTTCTTTTGTTTTCCTCTTTGGAGACAGAGAACGGCTGGTTGTCATCTTCCAAATATTGTAACAATCCCGCATATACTTGAAGATAGTAATTAAGTCATCCTCTCAGCCTTCTCTTTTGAGAAACTCAAATTCCTTTTTAACAGAAATTATCAAAAAATTGCCACAGCCTTGGACATGAAAATTGTTATTGCATAGACTTTCTCTGTAAATCCCGCTTGTTTCTGTAAATACTCTTTCTCCAGAAGCAAAAGCAGAAGCACACGGGCTTGATGAATTTGAGTTCCCACTGTCTGGCTATACCCTTCTTACAACATAATATCACTAGTGAACTTGGGTCCTACATTAACCTCCCACGAGGTTTTGCAGTTCTCTGATAAACTTGTGTGACACTTACCTCCCAGTCACCTTTCACTCTCTGCCTCCATCCCCTCACATTCAAAACAAGAAAATGTCATGAAGAGCAGGTTCTTTAGCAGCCAGGACAAGAGTGCAGCTCCAAATATTACCTAGGCTACTTGAACCAGATGTACCATTCTCCACTGGGTGAGTTTTCTCATAGGGTATCAGTCTGATACTATATTTTAAACCAAACAAAGCTTTTCTTTTAGTCATATTCCTATAAAAAATAGCACTCATTACACAGAGATATGAAGGAAAAAAAACAGATTTACTGACTGTGTGATTTTAGGCAAATTATTTAACCTCACATTTTCTTCATCTCTAAAATGGGAATAAAAATAACCCACAGAGTTGTGTTAACGATGAATGAAATAGTATGTCGCCTACCACACTGCTGACAAAATTCCTTTCTCTGGCACTTGTGTAGCATTTTCATCCTCTGGTGGAGTGTTCTTTATGAAAATACAGTGGATTGATGAATCAGTTCTACTGGGTCACATATTTGTATTTAAAGACAGGCTTTCTGGAGTTTTACCAAAAAAAAAAAAAAAAGTGACTCTAAAGATAAGCATTCCAAGTAGCAAGTCAGACTTGTAAGGACAATGTTTTGAGGCAGGAATACCCTCTAAATAAGGCAAGCCAATTCACAGATGTGTGATTTCATTTCATATGCAAGGCATAAACATGGTTATTTAAAGACAAATATCCTCTATCTCAATGATCCTGAGTTGCTTTTATCAAGATTTTCTCTGAAATACCAAACCATATATTTTACTTTGTATTATTTCACTGGTAAAGAGGAGAATCCTAATCTTGGAAAGATTTGACATGCCAATTTATCCACAGTATAGATCTAGAATATTAATGCACCAACCTTTTACTTCATTTTGCTTTGAAGAAAGTAAGACAATTACTCTGCTTGAGGATAGAGTATTTCAAGTGTGAAAAAGTTGAAAATGTTATTATTTTTCTTATATGACCACAATTTAACTGTTCACATTCCTCTCTCCCTCTCTTGCTATACAGCCTGAAAATAAATGAAACATATAGAATAAAGATCTACCCTCCAAAAATATTTTAATAAATAATCATTTGAGAAGGGTTTGACCATCTACTTACCTGGAGTTAACAAATGACTTTTAGAGTTTCATAATTTCATGATTTACCTGTTTCCTAGTGTCCATCAATAATGACTGATGGTCTGTTCAGTAATTAATTTCACTTAAATCTAGGAATTGTAGAGAAGAGGTGGGAGGAAAACTGTCTCATGTAGGAAACAGCTATTTCTGTTAGAAAAAGAGAGCAAAATTAATTTTCTAAGCAGCCAAGCTAAATGGCTTAATCAGCTACTGGACAAAACACTTCCTTACCTAATGTATAAGCCTCTTAAATGTCAACCAATAAAAGTCATCACTTACCTAGAAAGTTTATCTTTTCTGTTTAGAATAAAGCTACCTGACTATTAATATAACCAGAAATGTAGAGGTGTGGATGTGTGTGTGTGTGCATGTGTGTATAATGTTTGTGAGGTAAGGGTATGTAGAGTCTTCTACTCTCTCAGGTTTTGCTTTCCTCAATAAGACTTTTTCTTCTGTTCATATGACTCTGCAACTTCCACTTTTTATCCACCATTTTTTCTTGCTAAATATAGTCATATTTAGTAAAGCTTTTGTTTTATATCTCAACTGAATCTTTCAGAATTACACATATATATTTCATTCATATTTTCATTGATTCCACAAACCATTAAAACATATCAGAGCTATACTGGCCATTAGGGAGACAATTCACAGATTTACTTATGAAGAAAGTTCATGAATAACTTCTATCAATGCACATCAGCCACAGTCCACACAGCACCACTCCCTGCAGTGTCCCCCCAACACCCATGAAAATGTTATAATAACATGTTTTCCAATACTCTTCCCCAGAGAAAAGGAAGAAGATGGAAGAAAGAAGAGAATCAGTCACTGTATGTCAGGTTAGTAGTGGAGCAAAGTGACAGACATAGGGTAGTGAAGAGGCAAAATCACGAACTCAATAATCAAGTGCTCATTGCTTGTTGGAGGAAAATGATTAACATGGGCCATGTGTCCAGCTGAAGAGTAAGAGATATGTAAAGCAGTGAGTTCCTTAAAGAGATAGTACATATGCCCAAATGTCAAGAGAACAAACCTTAGGAGAAGTACAAGGAATTAGTCAGCAATTTGCTCTGGAAATTGTTGATATAGAGGCAAAGGTAAATAGGACTCTTCCTAAGCAAGAAAAGGAGAAAGAAGAAAATAAAGAAGAAAGTTCAGTCAGAAAAAGGTAAAAGTGGGTAAATAAGAGAAATTTTAAAGGACATGTTCTTAATAAGGAGAAGAAATTTAAAAATTCAGAACCATTTTACCAGTATAATTATCACATACACACATATACACATGTGTGTATATGTGGAAGGGGGATACGGATATAAGAATTTTTTAATCATTGTATACACAATATGGGTTACTATTTCAATCAATTTTGTGGAATTTATACATTCAGACTGTAAGTGAACCCAGATTCATAGCTTGATGGAATGGTGGACTACTGCCAATATGTAAAATTGAATTGCTTTTAAATTCTTTTTATATTTAGATAATTTTGCAAAAATACATGAGTGCAAAAGTAAAAGAAGTAAATTAGTGCATATGAACAAATCCATCATGACCTTGTTATTACAGCGTACAGGCAAAGACCTCATTCAACAAAGCATATGTCCAATTCAGCATAGCCTTTCAAAACCACAATCCTGAATTTTTCTAGGCAACATTTCTCACAAATGTTTAATTTTAATTTCTGCAAGAGTTAAATCAACCAAAGTGCTAAACTTGGAAGGGAATGGTATACAGTTACAAAAATAAAGGGATAATTAGGTATAATATTCTAGAATACTTAGAACTGTTTACTTCTTGCAGGCAATGGTTTTTCCAAATAAAAGCACAGGGTGAATCAATTGCTGTAAAATAAATACACAATCAAGCAAATAACATTTTATAATTCTGAAACAAGCATATAATAGAAACTGTTTCAAAGATGCCTAATCCACGGGAACTGGCAACTGGAGGGAGATTTGTCAGTTAGCGAGCGTGATGATCTGGCAGTCAACAGCTCCGGTTCCCAGTGTTTGAATGCACGCTATAGAACGAGGGAAATGCACACAGGAAATTAAATATACTCAGTATATGAAAAATTAAGCAGGTGGAGGAGCTGAGAAGGAGAATGAGTGAACCAGTCTCGAGGGGAATAGGAAAGCAGGGTAACTGGAGGACGGAGAAGAGAGGGAAATGAAAAATATTTGACTCTTTGGAAAATCTATTTCTCTTCTTTGTTCAACATCTTCTGTTGATCACCATCGGTGTTGGCAAGTAGCTGGAAGCTGTGATCCTGAACTGATATTTAATTAAAATCCAGTTCTATTTTAATAATATGGTAAACACATCACAATTCTGTATGTAAATAACATCAGCCGATGAAGGATAAAAGAAGAATCAAAACCAAGCGCTAGGAAGTTTACAAAGAAGGCAAAGAGTGAACCATGCAGAGAAAAACAATAATTAAACTCTGCTTCCACTTGATTGTTATTGTGGCTTTTATTAAGATTCTGCTTTAGTCCAAACGTTATTTTCTTTCTCTCTTATTTGTCTTGCCAAGGAGGAAAATCAGCACAAACTGCATTTTATTTCTCTTATCCATAAAATCAGAGCCAAGTTCTGCCCTCAACAGTTCATTCCCAACTCTCCACGGGCTAGATTATTTTCTTGATCACCACCTTTAACTTCCTCTGGGTAAAATTCTTTCCTCAAATTCTCACCCTTGGTTACACTAAAATACCAGGTGACACGAGTTATGTGTATTTATCTAGGGAAACATTTGGCATTTGAGATAGATTCCACCAGCCAACTTCTTTGAAAACCACTTAGATTTCCAAGCATCCTAAGAGATTCTACTTCATAGGTATGTTACATCTCCCCGGGAGCCATGGCCATGCATATATGTTCATACTTATATACAAACATGTATAAAATGAGAAAACGTTTGTGAGATTTCTTTGTAATTTGCAAAGTGCTTTCCACATTCAAAATAATTTTTTAATTACAATGGTTAATCAGTGTCATAAATCTTTGTACTTCACTCAGTTAAGTGGGCTAGATTATGGTTCCTTAGTGATCTGGAATAGTTAAATCTATAACCAAACTTCAGGCTCCCCAAATAGGGAAGTGCCTTAATTCATGTGGGCTGCTATCACAAAAATACCATAGACTAGGTGGCTTAAAAAACAAACATTTGTTTCTCGCAGTTCTGGAGGCTAAGTCAAAGATCAAGGTGCTGGCAGATTTAGGCAGATTCCATGTCTGGTGAGGGCCCACTTCTTAAAGGGTTGTCTTTTCACTGTGTCCTCACATGGCGGAAGGGGCAAGGGAGCTCTCTGGGGTCTCTTCTTATAATGGGACTAATCCCATTCACAAGGGCTCCACCCTCGTGACCTAATCACCCCAAACAACCCATCTCCAAACACCATCGCATTAGGCATTAGGGTTCAACATATGAATTTTGGGAGACACAAACATCCAGTCCATAGCAGGAAGACTTAGTAAAGACCACATTTTTTCTTCCTTTCCTAAGAAGTGGACAAAGTTCTGATCTCATGAAATAGAATCATTGAAATTTCTTCTTCATTTCATCTTCCCATTGATCCATTGTGCCTCAGTTTCAGAGTGAGAAAATGGTAAGCAAATGGAAATATCAAATGGATAGCCTCCTAGAGAATCAGAGTTGAAAAGACAGATGGAAATGTCTCTCAATCAAGTTAGTAAAGGAGATGCAATGCCACTTTCTTGAGAGAGCACAGCCAAACCCATCTATCCCATGTCCGCATCCCTTGAGCCTACCATCAGGCAGAGCTAAGACTTCATAGGAGCCTCCAATGGGCTTGCAGAGAGGAGAAAGAAAGCAGCCATCCCTCCACTCCTCAGACTTCTACCCTTTCCAGGAACGCAGGGTCTAGCACACTTGTGTGCACCATTATTCTATTCCAAAATAAACAAATCTTAGAAACCTAACATTGCCCCAGGTGATTATCAAGGTGGGAGGAATTGCCTATACTATTGGCATACATTGCAGAGATGTGTGGAGCAAGCAACTGTACAGGCAGTAGCAAGAGGAAAGGCTCACTGTGCTTAGTTATTCTATTCTTGAAGCAGCCAAAAATTCAGGAAGAATATCAAAGCGGCCAAAAGGGAGGATTTTCTTTTCTCCAAGACTAGCAGAAGTAAAGTCAAGTCAAGCCTACAACTCCTCAGCAGTGAAGCACACTCTAATTATTTGAATGGAAAGAGATGTACCAATGCCAGAAACATAAAACAGACAGAATAAATTCAAAGATTTGAGAAAAGGATGTGATTTGGCTAAGATCTTATGTCTGCCTTTCTCTACTTTCAACCCACTTTAATTCAAGCAGCTCACATCTGGTGTTTTATGTGAAGTCAAGAGGAAAACCTAACCGAACTGATGCGGAGCAGCTCTAGGCTGGGAATGAGGCCCATGCACTCATGGAGGTGGAGAAAAGCACAGAGGAGACCCACCCACCAATCTCTAGCTTTCAGAGCCGAGGATTTGTACAAGCACCTCGACTTCAGTTAGAGGTAATAGATAAAGAAGAGGTAAAATAGTTAAGATATAGTCAACCAGAAGTAAAAATCATATTGAACCCACTATATTAGAATGCAATGACCTCACTGCTCTGCTGTGATACCTAGCTTATCTATAAATAGCAAATTAGGGTGCTACTCTCTATATTCTTTTAGAATATCTATTACTTTTGAACTCAAAGTTATTGGTTTGTAGAAAAGAAAAAAAATTAAGTCATAAAATTTGCGAGGTTTTAATTACAAAGTTAGAGTTGAGATACTCTAAATATTGCATCAGTCTGTAGGTCAAAACAAAATAAAACCACAGAGAAGCTTGGCCCACTGTACTCACCACATATGTTGTGTTAAAATGAGTTCTGATGAACTATACTGTCAGCCTGATCTCACCTCCCCGCTGGAGGTGAGTAACCCCACCAGAAACATACTCACTTCTTCTGAACCTCATTCAAACAGTGGAAATAATATCCTGCTTGTAAGGTTATTGTGAAGACAGCAATAATAACTAACCTAGTGCTGGCACAAACAGATGCTAGGCAAATAACAGTGTCCTTTATTTTCTTTGGGCACCATGGGTCTCCTCTAATGCTCAAAGCTATCAGGCTAACAAAATAACTGAGGAAGAAGCCTATAGTCCCAATAACATTAAAAAAGTCTGGGTACATAATTTGGAAAACTAAATTGATGCACGTCATCCCTCAGGAACTAGAAGGAGAATTTCTCTCCCAGGAAATCCCATCTCTACTAATCTTACTCAGAAGATTTCTTGCCAACATCTTGTATTTCTCTGTCCAAGTTTTATTCCCATTTATAAATGAATATTTCAAAGTGATTTATCAGAAGCTCCTTAATTCTGAGGGGATAGGATAGGCACCATAAATTTGTGAGGACTCCTGGGGTATTTCCCAGTTTAGCCTGGCTTCTGGTCGAGATCCTTCTGTGAGTTAGCTCTCATTATTTTGTTCAATTCTCAGGGATCAGTCAGAGCTTCAGTTCTTATTGCCTATATTCCCTTTAGAGGAGTTCTGAGGTATGTCAGATTGCTCTCTGTTATCCCAAATTCCAAAAAAAAAATACCACAGAATTTTTGCTTTCTTCGGGATGTTGGCGTTGTATACACATCTGGTCCATCAGGGAAACGTCTCATAATGTGCACCATAGTGGTCTTGTATAAACAGGGAGGCAACTGCTCTCACTTCCTCCCACAAGTCGGGATAGGATGTGGGGTTGTCAAAAATGGACAGAGGATCCTGTGGTCAAAAGAACAGTCACAGCATTGGCTGGGAGAGGAGAAAACATGGATCAAACTTCAAGCATGGGCAGGAGGGGTGAAGAAGCACTTGCACTAATTTAGGTGTGCATATTGGGTGTGCTGGGGTAGGGAGCATTACAGTAATTGCAGGGCCTGGTGAAGGGGTTACAGAGGGAGCAAATAAGCACAAAGGGTAACACAATGAGGAGTAAATTGCATAACACATCAGTCAGTTAATTCACAGGTAAGTCCACTAACAAGGGATATGCATTGTAGTATTCGTTTACGAAAAGCAAGCTACCAATTAAACACCTCTCCGTAAAGATGCCATCAATGGCTGGATAACTGCAAAATTACAGACCAAACTACAGACATGCAAGACTCTTATTAATCACCAGTTCAGTCTCATAAGCTACACCTTTATTTTCTATCTTTGTTTTCCACCTAAAGCTTTGGAGGCTTTAGGAGTTTTCAATTCTTAAATTCTGAAAATTACTTTTTCTTTGAAAAATAATGACACCACAAAAATACATTTACTTTAGCAATTGTCTTTCATCCTATTGTTTAATGCCAGAAAAGCAGAGAGAGATTACTGAAAGTATGACCAGGACCCTAACTGAATTAAACCAGCATAATTCAACAACATAGAGCATACTCGACAGCTACAAATGTGTGCATCTTTCTTTACAGCTCCATTAGCTTGGACCTGAACTTCAGCCCTTTGAAAATGTCAGCACTACACAGGTTATAGAGATAGTCAAATTCTTATTCTTGATTCATTAATATGATTGCAGTCATTGAATTGGTTTGAACTCACATCCAAGAGCACTATGTACCAGCACATTCTCCAAGGATAGAGACAGAAATAGAGTAGAGATGAGAGAGAGAGAGAGACAGAAATTGGAGATAGATACTACTATAGATACATGCAACACAAATCTTGTATTATCTCACATATCTATCACAGCAAAGGACTTTATAAAAAGATCATGAATATCCCATTAATGATATGTTTTTGGTACTCTCCTAAAGAAATTCCTAAAACTTCTTTTAATTGTCTGATAATCTATACAGTGTATATGGCTGATTCTATTCTAGACCTAATATTTGTTTGGCAATACCTTTAGAAAATAGAATTGCTGAAAGGTAATTGTCAAGCCCTAAAATCAAGTGTAAACTCTTAGAGCTTGAAAGAGCAGACACAGATTTTCATTCTATTCATGGATATAAAACTGCAGAGTACCATACATGGCTCTGCTCAAGTGTTAATTGTATAGAACAGAAACAGGGGGGAAACATCTGAACAGGCTACGAAGAACAGAAGAGAGCAAAATGTCAACTCAGAAGGAAAAAAGGAAATTAAATACTTTGAAAAGATATATGTGATAGAAAGTTTAGAAATTGAAACTAAAATGTACAAGAAGGCAGATCATTTTTCCTGTCATTTTTAGCACTTCTTGTTCTGACATATCTCCAATGCTATAAAAGCTATCTTACTGCATTTAAACTCTTCAAGTACACAGAAGCTTGAGAACTGATTGTTTAAAAATGAAACAAAAGTTAAACAAAACTTTATCAAACACTGAAAAGAGATTCCAGTCCAATTTAGAATATGACCCAATTCGTGCCTGCTGATTTTTCCGTTCATGTTGGAGAGGTTAATTTGTGTCTCACGTTATGCCACTCTTTTTACTCACCACTTTTGCAAGGAAATAAAAATAAATTCAATCTCACCTTTGAAGAGTGATCATTATGTTTCTGCCACTTATATGAAAGATCTTAGTAACTCCCTCATGCCTGAGGCTTTTTGAGGGGGTCTTTCACCTTTGTAACGGAAACATAATAACCAAACATCACAGGTGAGGCAGTCTGCAATAGTGAACAGGAAGATGGAGTTCCAGTTCCTCCTGGCAAAACACCCTCCACTGGAGGTTGGAAGAATCAACTCTGAATCACTCAAGGTGCTGATTCCTCAGGGAGATAACTCTTTTTCCCACATAGCAGTTTGGGGATTAAGAAACCCAAGAAACTTCTGAGCACGGAAAGCACACCCACATCTGCATGCTTACATGTATGTATGAATGCATGCCTGTATATACATATACATAGGTGTGTATATATAATATATACTCTCTATACTATAATTTATATAATATATGTACACAGATATAAATACATGTATACGCAATTACGTGTGTGTGTGTGTGTTTCAATCACGGTGCTATACAAACTGATTATATATGGCCTCATACTGGGCCATATATAACCAGTAAAATCTTTTTCTTCATGATAGTCCTCCAAAGAGTTGAAGATAGCTATCTTAATATATTTATAATGGATCACATACCCTTAAAATTATTTCTTGGGGATACCTGAGTTATCTCTTACTATACTCATTTATCAATTCAAGTGAAACACAACTGTCACTCATTTTTTTTAACATCGTTTCACCTTTTTCCCCCTGAATCCACTTGCCAGAAGTTGGGGGACAGAACAGACTCATCTTTGTAGTAACAGAAAATGTACAGAGTGGACTTTGGCATCAGACTTGGTATGAGGGTCCAAACAACAGCTCTGCCAATTTTTCACCAATTTGCCCATCTCTACACTTCAGTGTCATCATCTTCAAAATTGGGATAAAAAATAGGGTTTCTGTAAAGATTACATGAATTTGCATATTACAATTAGCAAAGTGGCACATAAGGACACAAAATTGTTCATTACTGTATTATTTCTTAAGACAAGGATGACCCTGTTCCATCCTAAAGGTTTCATGAAATTAGACTGTCAGTTATATTTAAAAAGTAACAGACAAGTCACTTGTTAGGTCCAAGATGTGCATTGTGTGGCATGGGACAATTCTAAAAATTTATGATATGGAAGAAGGCTAAAGAGTCATTCCTATATAGTAAACTATAATAAATCTGTGAGCATTTTCAACTCTAACTTTGGGTAAAATTCATTGTAGAAAATATGGTTATTCCTTACCAAATATACCATGTGCCCCTCCATATTTCCCAGCTCTCCTTGTTTGGGGTCATGTAATTATTTCTTGCCAGCAGTTAATAATCATATATGCCATTTCTGGTCCAAGTGTTTTAAGAGCATCTTGAGTTCTCCAAACTCTCTCTTTCCCAGGCCTAGGATAATGAATGTGCTATGTGGAAATAACAGAGCCATAGGATGAAACAGTCTGGATTCCTCAGTTATGGGCAGAGATTTCAACACCCCTCTCTCAATAACTGAGAGAACAAGTAGACAGAAAATCATTAAAAATAAAAAATGCTTGAAAAACACTATCAATCAACTTGACCTAATAATGCTACCTAACAACAGGAAAATATACATTCCTTTAATATATATGGAATATTTACCAAGCTAGACTACCCTCTGGCCCATAAAAGAAGTCTAAGTGATTTGAAAAGTGTACAAACCTCACATGTTCTTTAATGACAACAGAATTAAATTATAAATAAATAACAAATCAATATGTGGCCAATCTCTAAACATTCAGAAACTAAGTAATAAATTTCTAAATAACCAATGGGTAAAAAATAAAATTTAAAAATGAAATGAAATTATAAACTGTTTTGAACTGAATTCACATGAATACAAAATTGTGAACTGAATGTCAAAATTTGGGGATGCAGCCAAAGTAGTACTTAAATGCCTATAATATTTATTTAATAGCATTGAATAACTATCTTATAATAGGAAAAAAGTCTCAAATTAATGACCTTAATTTTCACCTTAAAAAACTCAAAAAAAGAGCAAATTAAAACAAAAAATAGAAGAAAAAAATAATAAAGATCAGAGCAGATCAATGAAATAGAAAGCAGAAAAACAATAAAGAGAAAAAAAGCAAAACATGGTTATTTGAGGAGATCCATAAAATTGATATATATCTAAATAGGCTGATCAGAAATGAAAGCTAGAAGACATAAATGACCAATGTGAAATGTGAGAGAAGTAGCAAAGCTATATATTCTAAAGGCATTTAGAGAAAAATAATGACATTCTACATGAAACGTAAAAACTGCTTGAAAGACACAAACTATGAAAGCTCACTAAAGAAGAAATAGATAACCTGAATAGCCCTATATCTTTTTTAAAAAAAGCTGAATTTTAAGTTAAAAAGCTCCCCACACAGAAAACTCCAGGCCCATATGGCTTCCCTGGTGAATTCTAGCTAACTTTTAAGAAATAATAATATCAATTTTATATAAACTCCTAGAAAAATAGAAGAGAAAACAATCCCCAATTCATTCTATGAGGCCAGCATATTCTGGTACCAAAACTGGACAAAGGCATTAAAAGAAAACTACAGATCTATAACTCTCATGAATATAGATGCAAACATTATTTTTAAAAAGATGAAATCTTGCCATTTGCAACAGGGATGGACCTTGAGGGTGTTATGCTAAGTGAAATAAGTCAGAGGGAGAATGTCAAATACCGTATGATCTCACACATAAATAGAAGATAAAAACAACAACAAATAAACACATAGAGACAGAGATTAGATTGGTGGTTACCAGAGGGGAAGGGGGGAGGGAGGAGGGCAAAGGGGTGATTAGGCACATGTGTGTGGTGATGGATTGTAATTAGTCTTTGGGTGGTGAACATGATGTAATCTACACAGAAATCAAAATATAATGATGTACACTCAAAATTTATATAATTTTATAAACCACTGTTACCTCAATAAAAAAAAGATTTATTGAATGAATAAATAAATTCTGTAAGAAAAAATAAAATAAAATTTTAGGAAATCTATTCCAACGATACATAGAAAAGATAATACATCACAACCAAGTGGAGTTTACCCCAAGAATGGGAGATCATTTGAATATTCTAAGATCAATCAATGTAATTTACCATATTAACAAACTAAAAATGAAAAAGATTATGATCACCCCAATAGATACAAAAAAAGAATTTGACAAAATCCAACGTGCATTTCTAATTAAAAACTCTTGGCAAACTAGAAACAGAAGAGAACAGAAGGAATCTTCCCCAAACCTACAGCTAACAGCATACTTAATGGTGAAAGCATAAGTAATTCCCCTCTCATAACACAAATAATTCAAGACGTTCACTCTCACCACATCTATTCAAAACTGCACTGAAGGTTCTAGCCAGTACAGTGAGGCAAGTAAAAGAAATAAAAATTATCCATATTGGAAAGGAAGAAGTAAAATGTCTTTATTTGAAGACAACATGACCATCTATGGAAAAATTCTATGGACTCTATCAAAAAGGTACTAGAACTAATAAATTCAGCAACATTACAGGATACAAGATCAATATACAAGAATCAATTGCATTTCTATATTCTAGCAACAATCAGAAAGTGAAGTTATAAAAAAATCCATTTACAATAGCATCAAACAGTATTAAATTTATAGGGATAAATCTGACCAAAAAATGTACAAAACCTATACACTGAAAATTACAAAATATTCCTTAGAGAAACTAAAGAACACCTTTATAAACAGAGAGATAAACTATGTTCGTGGATCAGAAGATTCATTATAGTTAAGATATCATTTTTCCCCAGCTGATCTATAGATTCAATGTAATCTCAGTCAAAATTGAGCAGCCTTTTCAGTAGGGAACTGACAAGCTGATTCTAAAATTTACATGGAATGATAAAGGACTTAAAATAGCCAAAACATCTTTGAAGGAGAATAACAAAATTCTGCGTAGGAAAACAGATTTTCAAAGGCAATTCGATGAAGAAAGAATAGTTTTTTCAACAAACGGTGTTGGAACAATTGGATAGTCGTATGCAAACAAACAAAGAAAAAAAAAAGAACTCTGATCTATACAAAAATTAACCCTCAAAATGAATCATATAGCTAATTATAAAACCTAAGGCTATAAAATTTCCAGTAGAAAATCTTTAAGACCTTTGATTAAGCAAAGTTTTCTTTCAACACCAAAAGCACAATCCATAAAATTAAAAAGTGATAAAATTGATCATTTGATTTCATTAAATTAAGAAATTCCTCTCTTTGAAAGGCACTGTTGAAAAAAAGAAAAGATAAACCACAGACTGGGAGAAAAAATTTGCAAACATACGTAATGAAGGACTAGTTTTTCAAACTCAATAAACAAAATCTAAAAAAGAACAAGAGCAAAAGATTTGAATAGCTACTTCATAAGGAGAATATACAGAATATACAGATAATAAACAAGTACATGAAAAAAATCCCTAATATCAGAGCAGTGCCATGCCATACTGGAATCTGAAGCAAAAGGAAAAATCAGCAATATTAACACTGTCTCTACTTAAAATTTTGATAGTTTGTTCACTGTGGGTATTTTGCAGTCTTTTTTATTTTTAAAAATACTGTACTAAAATATTATTTATCTTGATTACTGAGTTTCTTGGCATCCCCTCAAATTTTGTGCCCAAGGTGATGTTTCACTTATTTTCTCATATTATTGACTCTGCTTCGTATCATTAGTAATTAGATAAAAAGAAATTAAAATCACAATTAAATACATCTACACACCTATTAGAACATCTAGGATTAAAATAAGATTGATCATTCTTAGTGTTGACGAGGATGTGGAACACTCATACACTGGAGATGGGAATGCAAAATAGTACAACCACTTGGAAAACCAGTTTCTTAAAAAAAATTAAACATACTACTACATATGACCAAATTCCACTCAGATATTTATGCGACAGAAATGAAAGCATATTTCTATAGAAAGACTTGTACACAAATGTTAATGGTTTTATTTGCAACAGCCAAAAACTAGAAACAATCTAAATGTCCATCAACAGGTAAATGGATTAACAAGCTATAGTGTATCCATACAATGGAAAAGCAATCAACAATAAAAAGGAATAAACTAGAGATACATGCAAAAACATGGATAAGTCTCAAAACAATTATGCTCTGTGAAGGAAACCAGAAAAAAAAGAGAGTACCTACTATATGATTACATTTACATAAAGTTTTAGAAACTGCAATATAATTTATAGCGATAGAAAGCAAAGCAGTGATTGCCTGGGGCCAGGCAGGGGGAGTTGCAGCCAGCAGTGGCAGGATGGGATTCCCAAGGGGCACAAAGAAATTTTGAGTGGGAATGATATAAACACCATCTTGGTTGTGGTGATGGTTTTACAAGTCAGTGCATCTGCCAAAACTTATGGAATTGGACATTTAAAATTTGTACAATTTATTATAGATCAATTATACCTTAATAAAGCTGTTTAAGAAACATACGGTTGTACAAGAAAGAAGTCTTGTCTTACTCTATTACTTGATAGACATTAGTTAGAAATGCCGAGGGAAGTGGCTGGAAGAATTCAGTGTTGTCTCTGGGAAGTACAACTGGCACTCAAAGTGAAGAAGAAGAGACTGCTACTTTTCATTATAAGCCTTTTATATCTTTTGACTTCAGAACTATCTATACATAGTGCATTGTTTTGATAAAAATAACTGTTCAAAAGGGAACATTCTGATGTACTGTAAAGGTTAAAAACCACAGGAATGTCTATAATAATACTAATAAATACTAGATAGCAGTGTGAAAAAGAAGTGACACTACATTGTTTTATTCCCAGGGCCACTGATTATTGCCCCCATTGTTTATCTGGAATTCTCCAGATGTTAAAGGAACATTATTCTTTTTTCCCCAGAAATAATAATTACTGAAATATTAAGACATCATCACCATCCCCCAAAGAACTTACTTACAATATATTGTTGGAAAAGCCATGTTTTTATGCGTCCTGGGAGGTTCCCATATATAAGAATTACTTTATCACTTTACTTTGGTAGATCACACAGTAATCTTACATACTAAGAAGGAAGAGATATCTCACTGTGTGGACAAAAATGATAGCGTGTTATTAAAACTAAATAAGATTAATTCACAACACTCATCAGTGGTGACCTCTAAAATTTGGCTTGTCACCATCGTATATATCAGACGTCTGTGCAATCATGGGCAACTTACTAAATTTCTTTGAATCTTACTTTCTCAAATATAAAATGGAGAAGCTAGACTCATTCTCCAAATCTCTTGGCTTTAGATATATTTAGTTCTATGACATGATGACTAAATTCCATATTTTATTAAACCTAAAATGTCATTGATTGTAAGATGTACCATTATTCACCATAAGGTAAAAAAATTGCCAATAAGCTGTTTTCCTGTCCTTTAGGATTTTTATTTTAAATTTATTGAAAAGGCCTTTTAAAATTTATTTTGACATAGCTTTTTCTTTTCACATAGCACTCTTGTTAAATTAAAAAGGAAAGTGTAAATGAAATAAATTTGTTTAGGTACTTGCAACACTTCTTTGTGTGCAGAAATTGACTTTTCTGAACCACTTTTTTATTCAGATGAGAGCGTGGTATACAGCATTTCTTAAAAGGGTGCTTCTCTATTGTCTCCAGGATTTTCGTCCAAGCTATTTGTACGCATTCTTAAAGATTTCATATGTGTGCCTTCTTGGAAAGGCTTCAGACTAACAACCTCATATTCCTTTCTCAATCAGGCCTTAAAAGATATGTTGACTGACACGTCAATGGGCTGCACTTTTCCAGTCTTGCCACTAAGTTCAAGCATGCACAGGCGATGACAGCTACGGCAAAACCGCCCCGGTTTACCATAAGCTAGAAGATACTCTTGATTTCAGAGAAGTTAAAACGTTGGGGGAGAAAAACACATTAATTTTAGAAGCGACGAAATACAAGCAAAGCAATGAGGAATCAGTGAAATACATAAATGACTAACCTGGTACTTTATAGCAGCTGTACTAATTAAATTAACGAATGCTCTATTCCTACACCCATGGACCGACTCTCTCTGTCTCTTCGTCTCTGTCGCAAACACGCACGCACGCACATACACACATACACACACAACCATGTGCGGGAGGGCGCCTGAAATATACTAGGAAGACGCTTAACTTTGCAAGATACCGTTTTCAAAGTAGACAGTGCATTTCATCAGGGCATTAATGCTTGTAATTATACAGTAAGTCATTCAACTGTGATTGTGTTCTGTGCAAGGAAAATTTTAGAAGGAAAATCATGTACACCATTATCTTAATCATGTAATAATTTCCGGCGTGCATTACGTATACTAAGGTGGTAACATTTAAGTACACGATTTCTATTTCTCTCATCATACTGATATTAAGATTCTCTCAAGAGTGAGCTACCTCTAATGGAAAAATTGTCTCTTGATTTCTGCTTCCCAGTGGTCTCTATCTTTTGCCTGGCCAACTGAATTTAATCACGTCTCATTGCTTGAATGGATATTGGTTCCTTTTAGGAGGCAATAAGGCCTGTTTCCTCTAAGAATTAGAAAAGCAAAGCCTTGCAGGATTATTAGTAGTATTATTGGGGGGAGGGGGCGCTGTGAATAGGAAATAAATATACATGGGTCCTCATCACTTTAACTGAAAATGAATAGGCAGGAAAAAATACCCAGCTGATCAGTAAGAAAATATGTATTTACTTTTGCTTGCTCAAGCTTGAGAATGAGTGCAGAAGCAAGCCAGCTCTGGGACCAATTTCTCTCTGCCCTTGCTGCCCTGCAAATGACATTCTTACCAGACCATTAAGAAAACTGTTATAACTTCTAGTGAGACCACCTGCTAGGTCTCAGCGCTGGGACGATTACATCTATCGAAAATAATGACCCATAACTAGAATAAAACACATTAATAACATCACATTTACCCAGGATAATGCATTTCACCATTTTATATTGCAGAGACCAAGTTAATCAGTAAAAGCATTACCAAAAAACGAGAGCAACTAACAGGCACAGAGTAGATAATGAATATAAAAGCAGAATGTTCAGGGTATTTTTTTTTCCTTTAAAGCTGAGAAGATATGTAATGGGCAGTAATGGACGGAGCGCTGGTTTGGGAATGGGTAATCCTACCTTCTGTCTGTGGACTCACGCACTAAAGACCTGGAGGTGCCTCCCTCTGGACATGAGAGAAAACAGGAGGTTGTGAGGTTTAATAGAAAGAGCTCTGGATTAGGAGTTAGAAGACCACAGCTCCTACTCCAGCTGTGCTGTTAATGAGCTGTGTGACCTTGGGCAATTCACTTCACCTCTCTGAGCCTCAATTTCTTATCTGCAAAATGAACAGCTTAGACTAGGTGATCTCTGAAATCCCCTCCAATTCTCATATGTTGTGATTTGAAGCAGAATGTCAACCTGACATGGGGATGCTGTGAAATGTAATAAAAATGCCGATAAAACTTTGGAGCTCCATGATCCTTAGAACTGCAGGCAGAAAGGATCAGATTGCAATGGCATTTCGGAGACTACTTTGACACAACGGACCAAGGCCCTGGTAAAACTCGGGGACCTTGGAGAAGTGCTGCATCAGGACTAGAGTAAGGCAAGCCTGTGCTTCCTCTAATATTTACTTTTTTAGGCAAGTGCTTGGGTTGATTATAGTTTATTTCAGAAATTTCAATCCCTCTAATAACAGGACAAAACTAGTCATAAATAAAACAAATTATACAAGCTAAATAAACCCCAATTATTAAGATATATAACAAACCTAAAAGTTCAACCTAACAATTCAATATTTTTAGAGGTTAAGAGAACACAAGAGTAGGAAATTAGTTAAATGTCTTTAAGTTTTCAATCTCTTTCATAATTTTCTGCGACTGAGAACTTTTGATTGAGTAAACACATTTCCTAACTCGCCATAACAGCACTTCCACCGGGACATTGTGACTAGAAAAAACTGTGGGAAAATGTACATAATGAAACCTAAAGCTCTCAAGTCTCAGGACCAATGCCTCGTGTGCATCTTGTCTCCCACATCCTGGTTTGCAGATGCTCCATTCTTGTGACTGTTGTCAGTATTTTGGAGGAAAAAAAGCCACAGTGACCTTTTCATTTTAATCAAGATACAAAATGTTGAGTAGATTGTAGGGAAAAGGCAGAAGTGGGTACAGTACGTGCTGGCATTTTGCATGCAGAACCCTGCTGACACCTGCACACCAAACCCTTGGGGACACAAAACTCTAATCTTGCTACATAATGCTGTCCCATTTTAGCCTCACATTATTACTTGAAGTGAATTTTAAATTAGTCCACTTAAAGAACAAATTACCAAGAATTTAATTTTCCTTCTCCAACAAATCCCATGGCAAGCACCAGCCACCTGAAGCCAAGAGAGTTGTATGTTTTGTCCAAATGCAAGTGAAATGAAATATCAAAATCAACTAATTCTCACTCAAAATAAATGTACAACCCATTTATACTAACAGTCTTTGGTCAAGCCAGATTTTAGCCAAACATAATCAGAAATGGTCCTCAAGACAAGCATCCTCCTTGTTACCCCTAAATAAAATACGGAAGATAATAGAAAGGCTGATAGCTTCTTGTAATGAAGGCAACAGAGATTGAAAAAAGATGTAAAAATTAGTGATATCTGGCTGACATTATTTAAATAGACAATGGCTCTATCAATAAAAAGAAGCCCTGACAAATGTGTTTCATGACAGAACTATATTAACCACTTTTCATCATCTGGAACCTTCATAAATCAATAAGAGATAATATTTACTCTATTCTGCTGGGGTGGCTTTTTGTATTTCTAATAGAATTCATTTAATTCTGGTTGCCATAGTTACGACAGATTTCTAGAGTGAGTTTTGTTTCATCATAATTGCTGCATGTTAGTATATAAACAGCTGAACTCTACCTTCAACTAGCAGCATTCATTTGTGAATAAAGAAAATCCCTTATCATAGAGTAATTGAACTAGAATTCAAAATATACCATTGAGCCCTTCCTCTCCTCAGAGAGTTGGCAAAATATTTCTCAAACTTTTTTAGCATAGTTGTCTCTGAAAGGCACATCAATAGTACAAGAAGAATTTAAAAGATTAATAATGTTTAAAGTGATGCAGAGATTTACAGAATTTAAAATAATTTTTTCTTGGTCTGTACCATAAGTCAAAAGGAAAAATTTGACCTTCAGGCAGTTGACCTATCTTTTTACTGAATACCTGTCAGTTGATGTAGATATTAAATTTGAAACGTGTTATTTTCCGGGCAATTCAATGCCAATTGGTTCAATATCTAACCTATCTTTTTACCAAATACCTGTCAGTTCATGCAGATATTAAATGTGAAATGTGTTATTCCCCAGCCAATTCAGTGCCAGTTGATTCGAAATCCGTTTATCCAATTAAAAAAAACAAGCCAAAAGAATTGTTGTTAAGCCTGATATATTTTTAGCATTAATTTTAAAGACCACAAGGTAAAAGAAAGAAAAGGAAAACATGTATCTTCTTGTTATTTCTTTAAGGTAGCAAATATCCGGAGAATGTAAAATCAAAAAGAATTGGATCCCATGACTTGGGAAACAAGGTATTTAGAAATCACAAAGAATAATATTTGTGCCCCAAGAAAAACTCAAAGAAAATTTTCATAAACAAAAGCCCAAGAATCTATGCCAGGAGCAGTTAAAATGTCAGTTTAGTTAAAGATAGAACCTTTTAAATTTTGAAAAACAAAATACCTCTATCACTAAATCTTTTTAAATATGCATTCATCTAATAAACTTCTACAATGCTGCGTGTTTGAAATCCAAAACGAGAACATGTCATGAGAATATGGAAGGACAAGAAACTTCAACTAAAATTGTCTTTTCCCATACGGCAGCTTAAGACAAATAGTCTTAAGCATATTATTTTGAGAGAGATACAATTTTTAAATAACTGAAGATACCTCAAGTTATTCTAGGAATGACAAGTAAAAAGAGGTACTTTTGTTTATTCACCTTATGCTTTTCCTATTTAGTTAGAGGTTGCCATTCAATATATTCCATTTGAAACTCTTATTATTCTGTATTTGTAGTATTTATTATTTTGAGGGAGAACCATTTTCTTATATATGTTAGATTTGAATCATTACCATTTGCCTGAAATTTTATTAAAGTATATGGTTTTGAACATGAACAAGACAATGTGTTAATAATTCAAGAGATGGGAAGGAAGATAAGACAATTCTTGCCCAAAGGAACATGTACTAGAAGAACTTAGAAGAAGAATGGAGAGAGGTGTTAAGATAAATAATACTAGATAGTTACATAATATGGCCTGTGTATGAATGTGATTGGTGGTCTAGTGGTTAAGATTCAGGGCTCTCACCACCACAGCTTGAGTTGTTTCCTGGTCAAGGAACCACACCACCCATCTGTCAGTTGTCACACTGTAGTGACTGCATGGTGCTGTGATGCTGAAAGCTATGCCACTGGTATTTCAAATACCAGCAGGGTCACCCATGGTGGACAGGCTTCAGCGGAGCTTCCAGACTAAGATAGACTAGGAGGAAGGATCTGGTCACCCACTCCCGATAAAATTGGCCATGAAAACCCTGCGAATAGCAGTGGAGCATTGTCTGATAGAGCGCTGTCAGGTGACAGGATGGCACAATATGACTGGGCAGCATTCCACTCCGCTGGTCCACAAGGTCACCAGGAGTCAGAATTGACTTGATGGCACTAACAACAAAAGAATGTGATAAACGAAGTGAGAGCAGAGTGCTGTGACAGTCAACACAGCAAAGAGATATGCCCTTTGCAGGATCAGAAAACGCTTCAAGAAGGTCGTGGTGGCATTTGAGTTGAGTGTCCTGTTAAAGGCAATTCAACAGGCCAACATTAGTGAGGCCTATTCTGATAGTCTAACAGAGGAAAAATACTAGCAAAAATGAAAATGATGACGAAGACAGGATATGGGAAAGTTCTTTCAAAGAACCTCATCAAACTTTTAATAGATGTTGGCATAAGCAAATACAGATTATTAGAAGTACATGTACTTTTTAAAAGGTCACACAACAGTTGTAAAAAATTTAAATCATTTTTGTAAATTGAGGATAGAGCCTGTTTCCATCTCGTGGTAGGAGCCTAGGAAGAGATACTGTGGTGTTTGAGTGATGCGAGGCAGCAGCTTCGGGGCGAAGAATGGGCTTTGGGGACAGCCTGCTTCGGTGTGAATACTCACTCTGACACTAACTAACTGAGTGAAACTGGGAAAGTTGTTTTCCCCCTCCATGACTGTTTTTTTATCTAAAGCAGGACTATTAAGAGTGCCTACTTCCTAGGTTGTCATGAGTATTAAATAAATTAATATGTATAAAACACTAAAGTAATGCCTGGCAAATAGGAAGCACTCAGTGTTTATTAGCTCTTATTTTTATTATGTAGAGTAAGGCTGAAAATGTTTTAATTCAGATACAGACTATTTTTGAAAATTTTATTTTCTTCTCTTAAAATTATCTCATCCTGCTCTGATCATCTAAGAATTTCAGTAATGGGGGAAAACTAAAGTAAATTAAACTTGCCAACTAAAGATAGCTTCCGATTTAAAAGTCTCCTTTAAGTTTCTTTTTCCTCACTTCAATGGTCCTAGAATCTAGCTGCACTTTTTAATCAAATGAAGATTTCTTAAAAATACTAATGCTGGGACCCCACCTCCAGAGATTCTAATTTAATTGGGCTTGGCCGTAAGCAGTTTTAAAAGCTTCCCAGGTGATTCTGATGTGCAGCCAAGGTTGAGAACCACTGATCTAATGGGTACACCATCTGCCAATTAGAAGTTCAAGATCCCTATAAGACCCGGTTCATCCCTTCTCACCAGGTTTTTCTCTTCTTCCCCTCTTTCCTTTTCACACTGGTACCTGGGGAAATCAAGGATACTCATCCTCATAGTGGTAAGTCTTGGACTTGGGCTTCACGAGTCTCCCCTATCATGTGGTTGGTCTACTTTTTTTCCTGGGAGGCCTGCACTGCTGCCCACTGAAGCATGGATCCAGTATGAGCCCTGATCGCCCTGCCTGGCTATCAGCCCAGGTAACACTTAATCCTGCCTGGCCTTTGTAGGCACTTTGCTGGACGTGCTGCTGAAGCACACCCTCACATATGTGCCTTTGCCTGTGAGGTCCTGTGCTCTGTAGCCTCTTCATCCTGACACCTAGGCTCTCTGTTCATCGCTGGTCCTCTTGAACCCCTCACTCCACCCTCAACACTAGGCATGTGGGAACTCCCAGTCTCTTGCAAATCCGTGCAGGCCATAGAGTTCGGGGTCCTTTTGCAGGTGAATCCATCTAGACATCCCTTTCCCTCTGCTCTTGCTCTTCTGCTGCTCCTGGATCACACTGAATGCAAAGGAGAGAATGGTCTGGGACTTTGGTCAGATTTCTATCATCTTGTGGCTAAGACCTAAGAGTGAGGATTCTAGTTTCAAACAAAGGACTGTGGAGGACCTCACCCTAGTCTCTGTCCTCCAGTGCACCTCTTCCCCCAGAACAGAAATCTGCTCCCTTCTCTTTCTCACATTTCTGTCATCTTTCCTCAGGTCACATCCTCAACCCTTCCTATACCGTAGCTTATGGAAAATTCTGTGATCTAAGTCTCCTAGACTTGGCTCGGGACATGGAAAGGGTAGATTTTTGAAATCCAGAAAATCTTACTCTTTCAGTAAATTCTAGCATATTATCTCACAGTGGACTCAAAAAACTTCATTTTTAGTCAAAATTTGAATAGTAAACTTTTTCTCTTTGTGCTCCTATCCTAACACTCCTGCTACATCCTTCCTGAGGCAATGGATATACCTGGCTGAATCAGGGGACAGCCCTATACAAGGAGTATAAAAAATACAGGCACACTAATATATTTCAAACTATATTATTCCTATAATATCTGTAATTGAAAATAATTCCAACATGAATCTTCCCGTCCCCTGAAGCACTCAGTTTCTAGCCTAGTGGCCAGGATACACCTGTTTTCAACCCCATGGCTTTGATACCATCAATTCTTTCCTGCTATCCCTCTCAATCCAAATCCTATTGTGTGTGTGAGTGTAAAATTCTTCTTTTGCTCACTAGATGCTTTAGGTTTATAAGTCACCACTGACTTGCCAATACGCTCTAAGAATTTACAAGTAGGACTCATGTCTTGACTATCTGCCACCAAGACTAAGAATGTAGAGCACGTAGTAAGAATCTAAAAATATTTCTACTCACAATCTATCCTGGTATCTTGAGTGTGGAGACTTAGTTTGAAAGATGTATTTTTTCTTTCCCTTTGGCTTCCTTCAATCCTTCATGGAAAATAAATGCACTAAAGTTCTGGCTTCTGTCTCATTAAGATGGAATAAATATTCAGAGATCCAAATTTCATACAATGTGCCTTCACCTACAGAAACCCAGATGGAGTTAACTTCACCCCACACCTCAGAGCCTCCCCACCTCAGCTGCAGGCCTTGTTCCACCAATCCTGCTCCAGATGGCTACAGTCAAGACTGATTCTTCACCTTGTTCCCCCACTGAAAATACTTAGAGCTTTTTAAAATACAAAGGGGGCCAGCCCCGTGGCTTAGCGGTTAAGTGTGCCTGCTCCGCTACTGGCGGCCCGGGTTCGGATCCCGGGCACCTACTGACACACCGCTTCCCCGGCCATGCTGAGGCCACGTCTCACATGCAGCAACTAGAAGGATGTGCAACTACGACATACAACTATCTACTGGGGCTTTGGCAAAAAAACAAAGGAGGAGGATTGGCAATAGATGTTAGCTCAGAGCCAGTCTTCCTCACAAAAAAAATATAAATAAATAAAAAAATAAAATAAAAAATAAAATACAAAGGAATATTTCTGTTTAAGAAAAACTGGAAAACTGAGAAAAGGATAAAAAAACACAAATAAACATACAAATATTACTGATGTTATCATTTTGGTATATTTCTTTCAATGAGTACAATATAAATGATAAATAGGTAGCTGCCTTTTTCATTTTAGAATATATTATGAAGATTTACGCATCTTATTAAATGGTCTTTCAAAATGTTTGTTTCCACTATGCTTACTCATAAGTAAAACTATAATGAAAAAAACAGCAATACTATGAACAAAAAAAAATGTTATTTAAATGTATAATTGCCATGTACTAGGCTCTTTTTGTCCCCCTCCCCAAAGCCCCAGTACATAGTTGTATATATTCTAGTTGTATGTACTTCTAGTTTTTCTATTTGAGCCACTGCCAAACCACAGCTACTGACAGATGAGTGGTGTGGTTCTGCGCCCCGGGAGCTGAACCCAGGCTGCCGAAGCGGAGCATGCCGAAATTTAACCACTAGGCCATCAGGGCTGGCTCTAGGCTAACTCTTTAATATGCATTATGTCATATAATCCTAACAGAAACTTTCTATCAGTATTAGTATCATTCCCATTTTAAAGATGAAAAAACTGTTAGAATGATTAAATAATTTGGCCAATGACACACAACAAATATCAAAAGGTGGATTCTGCATGAAAATTGAGTTCTGACACCCTATTTTGTACATAATTTTATTTCCAAAGGGAAAAAATCCCCAGAAGTGGAGCCAAAAATTCAAAACCTTAACCTCTTTCATGCTTGTGATGCCCATATCTAAGTTGCCTGCCAGAAAGGCTTTTAAAAAAATTTACAAGCCTACAAGCAGTGTATGAAAATTCATTTCACAACATCTTTTCTCAAATTGTTGCTAATCTGAAGGTGAAAAATTGTAACTCATTGTGTTTGAACATGTTTTCATGCTTATTGCCCATTTGTATATCTTTTCTAATTGTCTTTTCTCGACTTTTATCCATTTTTCTGAGATCTTTTTATTGTTGATTTTTAAGAGTAAGGAATACGTTAAAGCTTATAATCTTTTTTCTGTTATGAATATTCCAAATATTTTTCCTAGTTTGCCAAATTTGCTTTAAATTTGGAATTACAGAAGATTTTAGATATTGTTTTGTTATGTTTGATTTTATGTTGTCAGTCTTTTTTTTCATTGTTTCTTCAGTGACTTTATGCTTACAAAACTCCTCTCCAATCATGAGGGGATAAATATCTGATAGTATAATTTCTATTGTTTTATGCTTCATTAGGGGAAATCCATTGTGGTGCGCAATGTGTTCCCTCTTCCCCAAGATGGTGTGAGTTGAATCCTAACCCTGCCCCTTATTCACTGAGTGACCTTGGGTAGGCCATCTCCTATTTCTGACATATCCCCATTTTTTTTATACCAATAAAAATGTACTCTCTCATGGTTTTGGAGCCAGCAGTCCAAAATCAGTATGATCGGCAGAAATCAAGGTGTCAGCAAGGCTGTGCTCCCTCTGGAGGCTATAGGGGGCGAATCTGGTCCTGGCTTCTTTCAGTTTCTGGGGGCTGTTGGCCTTCGTTGGCTTACGGCTATATTACTCCAATCTCTGCTTCCGTGGTCATGCGGCCTCCTCCTTGTCTGTCTGTGTCAAATGTCCCTCTGCCTCCATCTGAGAAGGATATATGTGATTGCATTGAGATCCCACTTTGGATAATCTAGGATAATCTCTCCATGTCAAGATAATTAATAATATCCACAAAGTCCTTTTTATTTTTGTCTTACAAAGTAGAGAGATATCCCCATTTCTTAAGTGAAGATGATACCTACCTCTAAAAGTTGTTGTAAATATTAAATGAAATAATATATTTAAAGCACGGGACACACAGTAAGCACTCAATTAATAGAAGTCATTATTGAATTCACTTGAAATTAATTTTTAGTTTAGTATATAATATAGATAATTTAATTTTTTGCCCCAAACATTTGAGTTTTCCCAGCATTAGATATTTAAAAATATTTCCTTCTGAGGTGTCTGTTGCTATAATTTGCAGCCACTAAATCTCTATTTATGCTTGAGCTGGGCGTGGAAAGAAGAGGCCCTGTTATAAAGTGATTTGTGTGCATGTGCTCTCGCTCATTCTAGGCTCAATTATGCAGTACTCTCCGAATATGAGAGCTTGAGCTTTTCTGCCGAGTACTTCACATAAAACAACCTGGCAATCCTATCTAGGGGAAGGGCCAGTGGAGTCAAGGGCCGGCCACAGACCCTGTCTGTTGGCTCTACCATATTTGAATATACCTCTCTTCACCCCAACACACATAGATAGCAGCACCAACCTGAACCAGCAGACAGACCAGGTGACCCACATGAAGGACTGCAGGATGAGCTGCCCCACCCATTCTGCCCACAACACTAGCAGAGAAAACTCTTACACCTTTTCATCCTTGGTGTTCTGATGAAGCTCCACAGAAACAAAGGTAAGACAGTAGATCTAAGGAAGATAATTATTCTGCTCAACAGTGTGCTGCTTCCCTCACCCCTTTTATTCTCATCTTATCCTAAGGATATCTTGAGTAACTACCCCGGGTGGGGGTAAGCCTGCCTGAGATGAGCCTTCCAAGTTGTCAAGTTCTCTCTCCATGAAACCTAACTTGTGGATTTTTAAAAGTGTTTTCCTCAAGCTATTTAATTTAGCTCTCAGCCAACAAAAAGGAAAGAAAAGAAAAAGCAAACCTCTAATAAACGATATAAACAACTGTACGTAGGTTTTTCACATTTGCTTTCAAATTTAAGAGAAAATTTTTAAGCTGATTTACAGTGATATAGCAACCTATCGTCAAACTAAGACCTGAGTCAATGTAAGCCTTCTCAATTAGAGCAACCATGGATTGTGGTTGAATTAGGGTAGGTAATGTCTAACATTCTCTGCTTCCAATTCTATTTGCCAATGAGTACCATAAATTTTTGATTTTCTCCTAGAATTTTGCTGCTAGTTTCTCTGCCCTGGTCTCCGACTTAGCCTGCCTCTGTGAAGTTTGTCTTGGTTCATTAATTCCTGTGTAGGTTTCTGACTTGCTTCCAAAACACGGAGAGGATTTGTGGTTGTGTAAGGCTCATGGGAGCCCCTACTCTGTGAGGGTTGTTAGCTGCGCAGGAGTCATTCCCCGGCTCTGGGCTGCCTGCTTCCACAAGCACAGCTGACTTCGGTTTTCTCCTGCGTCTCAAGGCCAGGCATTGTGCAAGACCCAAGACCTTAAAGCTGAGTAAGAAACTGAACCCCTCAGGAATGGAGGGAAGCCTTTAAGCCTCTTTACCTTATTTCCTAGCTCTTCTTTTTGGAGTAGTGAGAGCTATAACAAACAAAGACCCTTCATCTCTCTTCCCAGAGGGGTTTCTCAACTAATATTAAAGCTGCCTCAAATATGCCAGCTCTGCTGTCAATCCTATTTCCAAACCTGTCGTTTGTGGCTATGTTTTCCCACTAGTCAGGACAGACTTGTCCACACCACCAGTACATCTCAGTTCCTTTGTTCATTCTCAAATCCCACCTGCCAACAGAGTCAAGGATTCCTCGAAAAAGTCACCCAGATTTCTCTTAATTTACTTGCTTGTCACATGGTCTAATTTATTGAAAAGAAAACTAGCTGAACATTTGAATCAGATACGAAAGGAAAAAAAACTGTAACGAGACAGTAGAAATTTCTTCATCATCTTTATCATCATCATCATCACCCCTAACAACTATATTGTGCTTACTATGTGCCAGACACTAATATAACTGCTTTAAACATATTAATTTAGTTAATCCTTACAACAACCTAATAAGGGAGGTTATAGTATTAACTGTGTTTTACAGATGAGGAATCTGAGGCAGAGAGAGAATAAATAACTTGTGCCAGGTCACAGCTGGCTCTGGATGCCCTACTCTTAGCCTTTACACCATGCCTCCTTCCTACACTGACAGTCCCCCAGTAGCTTCCACAAACCACTGCTATCTAGTGTAACCAAACAGCCTGTCTTCTGGGTTGGCCCAATTCACTCCTGAATGTACCATTATGGATGTGTCCCTAAAGAGATAGTCACAGAGAAATTCTACAGAGTGCAGATGGCTTTACAAGCAGGCAAGCATAAAACTTGAGCTTGAAATTTTCACAACAAGATAGCAGTTTTGACACATGCATATCCAATATCTAAACTATATCAAAAACTTTTAAGCAATAACATGGAAAGCATTGCTCCCATTTTATGGAAGAGGAAACTAAAGTTCAGGGAAGTCAAATATCTTGATCATCATCACACAGGTAGAGCCTGAGTCATTTGCCTATAGCCTGTATGTTCTTTCCATTTTAACACCCTCTCCGTTAAATAAAGATATTTCTAATTAGTTGTATAATACCCATAATATACTCTAATAAATTACTCGTAAACTTAATTCTAGGAGATTAAAGTTTAGTCCTAGGGGAAATTCTCTTCAACTATCAACATCCTGTGGTTCTGGGAAAGCAGATCCACCATTTCCATGGCCTTTTCATTGAATTCAGGTGACCCTCTCAAGACATTCAAATGAGAGAAGTGACAAAAGGTGGAGGTACAGATGGAAAGACCCTACAGACATGACACAGAGACACCCTATCATGTATACTTCACAGCCAACTCAAAAGGTTTTCTGAGATTCCACAAAGAGCTAAAATTGTTTTCTTCAGTTCCCATAGTCAGCCTATTCAATGACAGAATACCTAAATTGACTACTCTGCTGGGTGACAGTTTACCCAAAAATCATTTGCAAAGAGTAAAGTTTCACTGTTCCCACTCTTTTGAGGCACTGTGGTGTGACGCACTGAAAGAGAACCATTTTAAAGAAACAATCAACTAGATTCAAATCCAAGTTATGTCATTTATTATCAGTGCAAACATGGAAAAAATATCTAACTCCTTACAGGTTTCAGTTAATTCACTTAGAAAATGATAAAATGTTATTATTAATTTGTTTGGATTTGAGAAAGGCAATAAATCCCACCCTATCTTCCACTCTTGAGTTTAGGATCAACTAAAAAATAAGACAGAAGAGAAGGACCAACTCCTATAGTAGTGACTGATGTATTGATAAACCTAATTGGAGACCAGGACTTCAGCTGGACTCCCTAAATTCTTTGAAAAATAGACATGATTATTCCTGCACTCATAGGCAGAGTAGGAGAAATCCTAGCCACTGGGATCTAGTCCAAAGCTACCCAAATGGAAGACCACGCCTGTGTCCTGAACACCTGTGAGCTGTATAAGACGAGACTCAGAAGGAAGGGAGCCCAGCATGCTCAGCTCCTTCTACAAGATTTACCAATAGGATAAGTCGGTCTTGTCATTGAGGAGTCAGTGAAGAGGCAAAAAGAAGCTGGAAGAATTCCTCTCATATTTACCTTCTGTGGATGGAAATTCTCCCCTCTTTATGGATTTATGAATAACGAGGAAAAAGTGTTCTTCCTAGCACTCAGCACCAAGAAAGATGTTTTTAGCTAAGAATACGCTTATGCATATCCAATTGTATGTTGAATATCTCAATTTAGATATAATACAACTACCTAAAATTCAAATGCCTGAAACTGGATTCATAATCTTCATTGATTTCTTAATGTATTCCTCCTCCAGTGTGCCCTACCTCAATAAGTTACCACCATCCATTCAGAGGCTCAAGCCAGGAATATAGGAGTTATCCTTGGTGTCTTCCTCTCTATCTGACCTATTTATTAAACTAATCATTAGATCTTATTTAATTCCATCTCCTAAATATCTTTCAAACATATCCCAATTCTCTCTCTGCCCACAATCACCACCTCTTCTAGGTCATCACTATTATACTTACTTCTTATTTTTCTTCTTTCTACTCTTGCCCTCTATGCTATCACTCACTTGAACACTTCTCCAAACAGTCCTCAAAGTCATTTTCCTAATGTGCAAATTGAATTCTACTTATCTGTCTCTAACTCCTACCCTGTCTTCAAGTTTCATCTTAAATCTCATTTTCTCAGCAAAGTCTCCGTGAACTTCTCTAGAGTTATATAAGGGAATCCTACTATTTCCTTCCATAGCACCCTGTAATTCCTCTTATGACAACACTCACCATGCTTTATTTTAATTGCTTTTAATATCTGTCTTCTACACTAGCTTCTAAGTTCCTTCAGAGAAGGAACCAGAGCCAAATTGTTCACAAGTGTATACAGAACTCCTAGCAACATAGTGGGAATATAGTAGAGGCATAAAAATATTTGATGAATGAGTGAGCTATAAATTATTGTATGAATCTTTTGATATTACTGAAAATCTCCAATAAGAACTATGAATGAGTTGGTCAAAAAGCTATGACTAATTTCAGCTGCCAGATTATTCTCCTGCAGAAACAACTTTAAAACCTGTTCATGGACATAACACAAAAGGCAACTACATAAAGGTAGTGGAGTTTGGAAAAAAGTAGACAGCTTTTGGCAAGAGTACACACTCAGAGGAAGGAAAGGGGATGATGTACAAAAAAGTTCCCATCATTCTTGTTTTTAGTCTAGAAAAGTTAAGTTGGTACATTAGGATGCTGATCAAAAAAAATATAGTCTTTCTTGCCTGAGTAACCAGACAACTGAAGCAAGGTGAAACATGGCTGTTGAAAACAATGGTGAAAACCCAGAAGGAAAACAGAGAGAGAGGATCCCCATTTTTATCTATCCACATCTCTGACTGAGACCTGATGCATACATATTTAGAACAGAACTCAGTTAAAGGCAAAGCAGCTCAGTTAAAGGCAGAAAATATGAACTGAGATCAGAAACACCACCTAAGAAGCAGGGTTTTCATTTTCATCCAGATTTTTTAAAAATGCCTGATAAAAGAAACAATCCTAATTGGAGAAAAATAATCAAATCCAGAATATTCACAACTTCACTCTCATAATGTCTAGGATATGATCCAAAATGACTTGATACTTGAAGAGCCAAGAAAATGGAGAATATTAAGAGAAAACAAAATTAACCTAGTGTGTTCCCTAAATGAGCAAGACGGAACTACCAAACAATGAATTAACTGTTAATATTACCTATTACAATTGTGTATTATTACTTTAAATAAAACAGAATAAAATAAGCTTGCAATAAATGTAAAAAATATGAAGTCCATGTAAATAAATAGAAAATATAAAGAATCAAATGGAAAGTTAAGAAATAAAAAAATACAATATATGAAATTTTTAAAAATCACTGGATGGACTTAGACAAATGAATATGATAGAAGAGAGAATAAATGAATTTAAATATATGTCAATAGGAATTATCCTTAGGGACTTCTAAGATAATATCAAATGGCCAAACTCATGTTTAATTGGAATCCCAGAATAGACAAAAATATTTGAAGAAACAAGAGCTAAAAATTCCCCAAATTTGAAACAGACAAAAATACACCTAACACAAAATATGTTAAGATCACCAAGCAGAATAAAAATGGAGAAGCCAATGCCAAAGCGTATTGTTGTAAAATGTTGACAGCCAATGATAAAGGACAAATCTTATAATTAGGAAGAGAAAATTACATTATATACTTAGGGAACAACAATCTGTTTAACAGCTGACTCCTCGTTAAAGACATGAAGGCCAGGGGCTGGCCCAGTAGCATAGCAGCTAAGTTCGCGCATTCCACTTCAGCAGCCCGGGGTCCACAGGTTCAGATCCTGGCCGCAGACCTACTCACTGTTCATCAAGCCATGCTGAGGCGGCATCCCACATAGCAGAGCTGCAACTCTATAACAATTAAACACAGCTATGTACTGGGGCTTTGGGGAGAAAAAAGAAAAAGAGGAAGATTTGCAACAGATGTCAGCACAGGGCCAATCTGCCTTAAAAAAAAAAAAAAAAAAAACACGAAGGCCAGAAGAGATTGGAACAACATCTTTAAAGAGTTGAAACAATTTGACAATCAAAAATTCTCTGTGGTATACATATACAATGGAATACTATTCAGCCATAAAAAAGAGGAAATCCTGCCATTTGCAACAACGTGGATGGACCTTGAATGCCTGATGCTAAGTGAAATAGACAGAAAAAGACAAATACTGTATGATCTCACTTATATTTGGAATCTAAAAATCAAACAAACTCATAGAGAGCAGATCTGTGGTTACCTGAGGCAGGGGGATGAGGAGAGGGGGGATTGGAGGAAGGTGGTCAAAATGTACAAGCATCCAGTTGTAAGATAAATAAGTACCAGGGATATAATGTACAACATGATGACTACAGTTAACACCACTGTATGGCATATTTGAAAGTTGTTAAGACAGTAAATCCCAAGAGTTCTCATCACAAGGAAAAAAAATTTTTTCTTTTTCTTTTTTTTGTGTCTATATGACATGCTGGATGTTAATTAAAATTATTGTGGTAATCATTTCACAATACATGTACATCAAATCATTATGCTGTACACCTTAAATTTATACAGTGCTGTATGTCAACTGTATCTCAATAAAACTGGGGGGAAAAACATTAAAAAAAAAAAGAATTCTATAACCAATGAAAATATTTTTGAAAATTGACAGAAAAATAAAGACATATTTGTGTAAAAGAAAACTAATAGGATTTGTTGGCAATGTAACTGTGCCAAAATCGTTGTTAAAGAAAGTTCTTCAGGCTGAAGGGAAATGATTCCAGATGGAAACTTGTATCCTTGGAACAGAAGGAAGAGCATCAGAAATGGTAGATATCTGGTAAATGCCAAAGATTATTTTTTATCTTTGATTTGTTTCCCTTAAACCATACAACTGTTGAGAGCAAAAATTATAACGTTATCTTGTGGAATTTATAATGTATTTATATGGATTTCACATTATATTATGTATTAATTTTCCACTCTTGCCATAACAAATTACCAACACTTAGTGAATTAACCAACAAAAATGTATTATCTTACAATCCTGTAGGTCAGAACCCTGACGTGGATCTCACTGGGGTAAAATCAAGGTGTCAGTCTATGTTCCTTTCTGGAGACTCTAGGGGAGTTTACGCTTCTATGCTCATTTTGGTTGTTGGCAGATTTCAGTTCTTCGCATTCGTAGGATTGAAGTTCCCTTTCCTTGCTGGCTGTCAGCTAAGTGTCTTTCCTAACTTCTAGAGGCCACCTTCATTCATTGTCTCATGAACCTCTTTCTCTGTCTTCAAAGAAATGGCAGGTCAAGTCCCTTTTTGAGTCTTTCCTCCTCCTTCTTCCAGCTCATCTCTATGACCCAGCTGAAAACGATTTCCTCTTTTAAGGACTCATGTGATTAGATTTGGCACACCTACGTAATCAAAGATAAACTTCCTACATCAAACACATCTGTAAAGTATCTTTGCCATATAAGATAACAAGTGCACAGACTCTGGAGACTAGAGAATGGGCATCTTTATGGTGCTATAATTCTGCCCTTCACACAACAGTATACTAAACCATGGGGGAAGAGATTATATATTTTTAAGGTTGAAATTTTTTGAATTTTTTACAGAAAGTGATACAATATTAGTTATAAGTGGAATATGAAAAGTTATATATATAGTAATACCCAGGACAGATATTTTAAAAATTGCAGATATATATAAAAATACAAAACATCAAAATTTATGGGATGCAGCTAAAGCAGTGTTTAGAGAGAGATTTAAACCTGTAAATGCCTATGTTAGACATGAAGATCTAAAAATTAATTATCTGAGTTCTCATCTTAAAAAAAAATTAGACAAAGAGAAAAATGAACCTAAATTAAGTGGAAAGAAGAAAATAATAAAGATAAAGGAATAAATCAATGAAATGGAAAACAGGAAAATAATAGACATAAATCAAAAAACTGAAAGCTAGTTATCTCAAAAATTTATAAAATTAATAAGCATCTACTTGCACTAATCAAGAAAAAAGAGACACACATCAAAATATCAACATTAAAAGAGGATATATCACTACAGATCCCACATAGATTGAAAGGATAATAGTGGAATTTTATAAACGACTTAATATGACAATACTTTTAATAACATAGATTAAGTGAATAAGTTTCTTCCAACACAGAAAGTACAAAACTTGACCCAAGAAGAAATAAAAAACTTGAATACTCTCTCAATTAAAGAACTGAATTTCTAATTTAAAAACCTCCCACAAAGAAAACTCCAAGACTACATGGCTCCACTGGTGAATTCTATCACACATTTAAGAAAAAATAATACCAATTCTATGTAAACTTTCAGAAAATAGTGAAGGAGAGAATACTTCCAAAATCCCTTTATATGGCCTGTATTACTCAGATACCAGAAACAGACAAAAACCTCACCACAATAGAGAACTGTAAATCAACATCCTTTATGAGCAGGAATGCAAAAATCCTAAACAAAATTTAACAAATAAAATCCAACAATATTAAAAAATATATAATACATCATGGTCAAGTGGGATTTATCCTAGGAATGATATGTTGGTTTAACATCTGAAAATCAGTGTAGTTCACCATATAAATAGCATAAAATAGAAAAATCATATGATCTTTTCAACAGGTGCAGAAAATGCATTTGACACAAGTTATGATAAAATCTTCAAAAACTAGGAATAGGCAGCAAGTTTCTAAACTTATTAAAGACATCTGTGAAAACCTACAGTTAACATCATACTCAGCTGTGAAAGGTTCAATGATTTTTATTCAAGATCAGGGACAAAGCAAGGACGTCTGCTCTTCCTACTTCTCTGGAATATTGCAATGGAAGTCCTAGCCAGTTCAATAAGGCAAGAAAAAGTAACAAAAAGCAGAAAGATTGGAAAGAATGAAAAGAACTGTATTAATAGAGAACATCCGTTGTATTCATAGAAAACCCTAAGGAATCCACAAAAAATCTACTAGAACTAAGTGACTTAAGTAATGTCTCAGGATACAATGTCAATATAGCAAAATCAACTTAGGTTTGATGTACTAGAAATGAGCAATTAGAAAATAAACTTTAGAAGATTAACTCTACTACAATAGTGTTAAAAAATACTTTTTGGAATAAATTTAACAAAAGATGTGCAAAAACGACACTGAAAACTACAAAACATTGCAGAAGAAAACTGAAGACCTAAATAAACTGAGAGCTATACTATCCTCATGGTTCAGAAGACTAATATTAGTAAGATGGCAATTCTCCACAAAATGAATGTACAGATTTAATGTAATCTCAATAATATCCCAAGAGACTTTGTTGAAGAAATTGGCCCCTTAATTTTAAAATGTATATGAATAGGGAAAATGACCTAGAATAGCCAAAAACAATCATGAAATCAAGAATAACTTTGGAGTACTTACACTACCTCCTTTCAAGACTCACAACAAAGAGACAGTAATCATGACAGTATGGCATTGGCATAAATAGAGAGTCCAAAAATAAACCCACACATTTATGGTCGATTGATTTTCAACAAAGGTGCCAAGATAATTCCATGAGGAAAAGATAGTCTTTTCTACAAATGACTCTGGAACAACTGGATATCTGTAGGGAAAAAAAAATAAACCTCAACCGTTACCTCACAACATGTACAAAAATTAACTCCAGAAGGATAAGATACCTAAAAATGAAAGCTAAAGCTATTAAACTTCTAGAATAAGAGAAAAATCTTTGTGACCTTGGCTTATGTAAAGATTTCTTACACAGGACACAAAAATAAACTCTTAAAATCATGGTAAATGAGACTTCATAAAAATTAAAAATGTTTGCTCTTTAAAAGACATGTAAAGATGATACAAATGGGAAATGGGAAATTGGAATTCCAGTTTAGGTATGTCAGGCCCTAAAACCCAAAGACTTTTCCACTACTCTGTGGGGTCTCTGGTACTTGCCCTAGGGTAAGGTAGACTGGTTGGAAACACACAGCATGGATCAGCATATATATCTAAAGAAGCCTAAGCATATTTTTAACACAACAGATTCAAGGTCAATGACAGAAACCAATATGAGTATTACATGGGACAAAGTACTAAGCAGAAAGTTTCCAGAAAGCAGATACCTTTTTCTCTAGCAAATCCTATAGGTAACCAGTAAAATACACGACCTAATAACGTGAGGAATGCACCCAGAATAGAAATAGCACTGACCAGAGACCTGGGCCCTAGTCTTAACTACTCACCAACTAGTAGCATGACCTTAAATTTCTATGTCTTAGATTCGCTCTCTCTAAAACACAAAAGTTGACTTAGAAGGATGATCCCCCCTTAGATTTATAACATTAGCAGTAAAAGCTCCTCCAGTCTCTCAGTCAATAACTTTTGTTGCCAAGTTCCAACAGGGTGTAGTTTCTGAGGGGCAGTGAGAGGTGGTTAGAACAAACAGAAGCTAAGCCCCAGACCTAAAGTTTGTCACCATCATGACAGCGCTCCCCCTTGGCAGATGAGCTGCATGGACCCTGCTGGGACACCGCCTGTCACAGCTGTGTGAAGTCAGTGGAAAAGCGCTGGGAAATGTTCACCAGCTTCAGTGGGTCATTTTTCACCAGTTGCAGATGGCTCTGTGGGAACAAAAAAAGGCAGGAGGGTTTCACTGACTGGCACACTACACCCAGCATCCTGAGATGAACGAGCTGTCTGTCTAAATTGGGAGCTAGGCCTGCAGTTTCACTTTGGGGACAGTCCAGGCTCCTCTGCGCTTTCCAGCAATCTCCATCCAAACTCTCACAGGCCTGTGGTGTCTAGCACTGCACAGCCTCCCAGGCTCCGGGTACTCCATGCACAGTGATTAGTGAGGCAGCACAGTGACTCAGACTCGTCCACCCATTCCAGAAGTCCTTACAAAGTACCAGTGAGTTCCCGGCCCACAATAGGCGTTTGACAAATATTTACCAAAATATATTGCATTGAAAAACCTTTCCCTTATACCATGGAAAAATACAGATGGGAGCTTGTTCTTTCGCCCCATACAGTATTTTCTGAAAAATAAGACTTTTAAACATAAAAGTCTAAATCTGATTCAATCTAATCATCTTTATTGTTCCAAGTCCCCTTCCATTGTCCCAAATTTCTAATTTAATTCTGAGCTAACATTGACATCTTGTACTTCTAGCACAGCTGGGGCAAAGGGCAGTAAAAAATTAATAATAACAGAGTTAGGCCTTAGTGCAATCATTAAATGGTAAAATGGGGGGGGCGGGCGCACATCAAAATATTTCCTTTCTGCTTCAGCCACAAATACCATTAGCTGCTCTCTCTCACCTCTCAATAAAAATTTGCTTTCAGAAAAGGCTCTGACGCCCGTCATCTACAGCACAGCATAAGTCTGTCAATGTGATGGGATTCGGAGGAAATTTATATCCTCAGGCATAACTCTAATTGTTTCATGAAAAGCTTAGCCACCTGTACAATCAGTTCAGTAATTGGAGGAACCCAGGAGGAGGGCCTGTAAGGTATAGCACAGAGGCTACATTATCTAATCAAAATTGGCCTTGATTTTGCATGCACTCTCCTCCACTACCTCTTTTGACCTTTCGCTATCCACACACCTGATTTGCTGTGTTGCCGCTTTTGCTACTAAAATGTGAAATGGATGGCTAATGACTTAAAAGAGCTACTGCCAAGGAGTGATTAACAGTCTGGGAAGAGGCAAGCAGAAGGCATCATGGGGTCCACCTGTGCAGTGAAAGAGTTAATGTATTTCCAAAGCTTTCCTCCCCCTTAGGAGGATATCCCTCACTTTGATGTAAAAAAATCCAGATGTGCCTGAAGAGGGATGCTGAAAGAAAGGAGGCTGCTTTTAGGAGATACTGAACTCCAGACCTTAAATGATTTAAATTCAGTCCCCATGTGCAGCTGCTAAACCAAAGCACCTCACCCCAGGGAAGAGATGAGAAATTTTGAGGGCGATTGAACACTGAGAATTCTCATCGTGGCTTAGCAAAAAGTGACTTAGCACATGTGTTTCAGTAATTATGAAGCATGAGGGTGCTCACTGGCTCTGAAACGCGTAGTCACCTGTGTGACAATGCTGGTGCTGGTGTAAGAAGCAATCAGACGAGGCAGGAATGAACATCTTTCGCCTTTGCAATCTGCTAATGCTCCAGGCAACTTTTCTTCTGGGAATGGGCGTCTGTGTTGTGCATTCACACCGAGATTATTCATTGCTTTTTAAGATTAGGTGTGCAGAGCTAATCAGGGGAAGAAGAGGGAGGTAGAATGATTATCAAGTAGCTACTGTGTATGCAGCACCTACTGGGAACCTGGAATTTTGCATACATTCCCTAAAAAAGAAAAAGAAATTTTATCGCGAAATTTCAATCATTACAGAAAATTACGGAAACAGAAAATTCCTCTATAGCTCTGCACAGGTCATAAAATAGAATATTGCCAAGACTTCAGAAGGTCGCTGCATTCAGCCTCAGAACCCCCCGCCTCTGTCCTGAAGTTCTTAAGGCACTTAAGGCAATCTGTTTCTTACTTTGCTTTGTAGGTTTTCCACATAAGCTTGCATTTCTAAACGTTAAGGTTTGGTTGTTCTTATTTCTGAACTATATATAAATGGAATCATGCAACCTGGATCCTTTTGTATCCGGCTTCTTTCATTCAATACAAAGTTATGTTTATGATGTTCCTGTTTTTGTCTGTGAGTGTAGTTTATTTCATTACTATCATATTACATTATATGACTATATTGCCATTTATTTATCCATTTTACTGTTGATGGGCTTTGGATTAGAACTATCATGAAGAACCTGCTATGAGCATGCTTATACACGTCTTTTGAGGCACATGGGCATGCATTTCTGTCAGTTACGTACCTAGTGGTAGAATTGAGGGTCATCATAATATACTTCTTCAACCTAAGTAAATAGTAAAAACCTGTGATTGTATCAATTTACATCAACAGTGTTGGGGTGTTCTTGTTGCTTCACATTCTTAATAAACTTAATATTGTAAGTAAGTCCTTTCACTTTAGCCATTCAGGTAGAGGTACTATGGTATGTCATTTTTCATTTTCCTGATTACTAATGAGGTTGACATCTTTTCAGATGTGCACTAGGTATTAGGATGTCGTATTTTTGAAACGCCTGTGCAAGTGTCTTGTCCATTTTTATAATTCCTTATTAACTTATATGACATTGCATCATAAATATAATTATAAATATGCTCTTACCCTCTTTAATGTCCCTTTTAACTCCCTTAATGGTTTCTTCTGAAGAACAGAAGTACTTAATATAGTCAAATTTATCAATATTTTCCCACATGGTCATCTTGTTTAAAAACTATTACCCTGTCCTGGGGCAATGAAGATATTTTTCTACACTATCTTCTAAAAAGCTTTACTGTTTTGCCTTTCATATTGAAGTCTACATTCTACCTGAAATGATTTTTCTTTATGATATTAAATAAGAGGTTTAATTTTTTCAGTGTGAATATCCAATTGGCCCAGACCATTAATTAAGGCCATCAAGTAGCTACTGTGCTACTTTTCTCAATTATCTTCACCTTTGTCCCTTTGTCATAAATCAAGTGTTCACAGATGTGTGGGGTTTTTTTTTAACTCTCTTCCAGTGGCCTGTTTGTTTATCCTGTGCCAAAAACCACATTGTTTTAATTGCTGTATCTTTTAATCAACTGTTGGTATTTGGAAGTACACGTCCTCCTCTACCTTGTTCTACTTCAAAAGTGTCTTGGCCATAGTTAGCACTTTGCATTTTTATAAACATTTTAAATTCATCTTGCTCATCTTCTCTCTCTCTCTCTCTCTCTCACACACACACACCCCCCCAACCTGCTTAGATTTTTTGTCACCACTATGTTAAATCTACATACCAATTTGGAAAGAATTGACGTCTTTACAGTAATGAGTCTTCTCATCTAGGAACATAACATACTTCTCCACTTATTTAGATTTTCTTTACTTTTTCGCATTAATGTTTCCTTCATTGAGATTTTGCACATCCTTTGTTAAATTGATTCTTAGTCATTTGTTATTTCTAATAATATTTTAAATGATATTTTTATTATCTAATTGCTTATTATTGGTATATAATAATACATTTTTAATATCATATTAAGCAAACTTGCCAACTCTCAAAAGATTCTTTTGAATCTTCTAAAAACACAAGCATATCATCTGTGAAGAATGACATTACCATGTTTCTCCTTTGCAATCCTTATGCGTATAATTTATCTTTTTCTTGTCTTACTGCATTGTCTAGGAAGCCCAGTACAATGTCAAATAGAATGGATGGTACTGCTGTTCTTATCTTGTTTCCAGTTTCAAAGGAAATTTTTTTAACATTTCACCATTAAGTATAATGTTCACTGTTGGATTTTTTTAGGTACACTTTATTAGATTAAGAAAATCCTCTCCTATTCCTAGTTTTTTTTTTCATAAAATGTATCACGACTTTTATCAAATAGTTTTCCTATGTCTGTCAAAATAATCATATGAATTTTCTCTCTTATTCTTTTAATGAAATATATTTCACATATTCTTACTAATCTCAATTTTACATGTAGTGGGAATCTCAGTTTAGGCAAGGGCAATACTACCACTCGGATTCAGGCAAGCTGAGTGTGCCTAGCAGAAAAATGAAGTGAGCTTTTCAAGAGTCTGTTGCATGAGAGATATCCTGGCAGAGAATCCATGAAAGGAAAGAGACTAGAGAGTTACAAAGCTTTTGTCAGAAATGAGGGGCAATTTTGCTTATCACAGGAGTCTGTCATTCAAATTTTGCCTTTTAACCAATTGTGTAGGCACATATCTGGGTTCTAAGGAAAGAGAGGGAGGAGAATAAAAACCAAGCAAACAATTTCACTCCTTGGATAGTCTTCTAACAAAGATTCATGCAAAAAAGAAAAAAAGCATTCCCCCTCAAAGCATGTTTTGGGCTTCAGAGAACATGGTTCAGCTTGGGTACTTCAAGGTCCCAAAAGCCACCAGTGGTGGGACAGTGTCTGGCCATAGCTCAGATAGCAATGTCTAGGGACTGAGTCAGTTTGAGCAGCAGTCACAGCTGTACCTCTTCACTCAGTAACAGCCAAGGGAAGCGTTATGGACCGAATTGTGTCTCCCTAAAAGATGTTATAGTTCTAACCCCAAGTACCTGGGAAAGTGACCTTATTTGGAAATGGAGTCTTTGCTGATGTTCAAGTTAATATGAAGTCATTAGAGTGAGTCATAATCCAATACGACTATGTCTTTATAAAAAGAGGAAATGACATGCAAACTGGAAGAACACCATGTGAAGATGGGAGTTGTGCTGCCACAAGCCAAGGAACTACCAGAGGTCACAGAAGAAGCCTGGAACAGAGCCTTCCTTAGCACATTCAGAGGGAGCATGGCCCAGCTGACACTTTGATCTCAGACTTCTATCCTCCAGAACTGTGAGACAATAAATTTCTGTTGATTAAGCCACTTAGTTTGTGGTACTTTGTCACAGCAACCCTAGCAAACAAATACAGGAAGTTATGGGTATCGTCAGCAGATAAGGTGATACCCAATAGAAACAGGAGTGATATACAACGGAGAGGGTAATCCATGACAGATGCCATATGGTAGCTGACAGAATTATTCAAAAGCACATGAGACATTCCCTGAAACCTCCAGAAATAATTAAGGAAGAGTCTACAGGGTGTTAAAGGTCCAAAGTTAGCAACAGGCAAACAGAGCCCCTGTAATGGATTAAGACTCTCAACGCAGTCAATTTAAAACCCCAGAGTAAAGCAGACTGGTAGAAAAGATGTAACACTAGGATGAGAAATGTGAATGCAGCCAGATCATGTAGTCTGCCCAAGGTCTTCCATTTAGCTGGTGGCATCGAACTTGAGCTTTGTTCACTCTGCCATGCTGTCTCTGTCGCTCTTCTTGGCAGCTTCTTTTACCTTCATGGCTCCCAGTTTGAACCAGGTGCATGTAAAATTGCTTGGAACTTATAACATGATAAAACAAGTACCTACATGTTCAAGGTCATGTACAAGGGTAAATCCAGTAGGTATCGCTACCTATAGACATTTCTGAAAATTACACACAAGTAGTTTGGAATCAGGAATCATTCAATCATCAATTATCCTACATTTATCTTATATAATGCACTGTGCTCAACTTGCAAATGGGAAAAATCACAAAAAATGACTAACTCCCACAAAAAATTGTCGTTCATTCATTCAGCTTTTTTTCCTTGAGTACAAACTGTGTTCCACACACTGAAGTAGGAGCCTGCGTTGTCCTCTATAGAGTAGAACATTCTAATAGGAAATCAGAATCACAGGATCACCACAGTTTATAACTGAATAGAGGTAATATAGTTGAAGCCATTTATTGAATAAATGAAAAGCAGAATCACAGAGAAGTAAAGGAATTGATTCAATGTCTATAGAGAGCTATAGAATCCAGGTCTCCTGATTCTCAGATCTAGAGAAATCTTTCCTGAGGGGAAAGAGTAGGGTCAAGGAAGGAAAAGTTGTGTGCTCATATATTTAAATCCAGCTGCTTCTGGGCCTGCCCCGTGGCTTAGCGGTTAAGTGCGCGTGCTCCGCAGCTGGCGGCCCGGGTTCAGATCCCGGGCGCGCACAGACGCACCGCTTGTCCAGCCATGCTGAGGCCATGTCCCACATACAGCAACTAGAAGGGTGTGCAGCTATGACATACAACTATCTACTGGGGCTTTGGGGGGGGGGGGAATAAAATAAATAAAATAAATAAAAAAGTAAAAATAAATAAATCCAGCTGCTTCTGAGATCTTATTTTTTCTTTCTCTTCTTCTCCAAAGCTACCCAGAGGCAAAATTAGGGAGTAGGCAACTGACCAAGGTACAAAGTTTGTTTCTTTTCTTAGTTTCCAAACACTTTGCCCCTTACATTTTCTACATTTTCCTTCCCCAGGTACCTATTCTAGCAACCCTGAGATGCTTAAGAAACACAATCCAACTCTTCTAAGATAATATGATTTTGTTAATTCTCCAAAAAGCCCTGCCTTCTCAGCCTCACCCAGCATGTTACCACAGCAGCTGTGGCATGAAAGAACCATGGCCACAAGAGAGTAATGCGCCTTTCTCAGATCAGATATGATATTTCTGGCAAATGAGATTTGCACAGACCCTTTAGCCCCATTAAAACTAGCTCAGTCTGTACCTTTTCCATACCTTTCTCAAGAACCATTGAATGGCTACAATTCAGTGATTTTTAGAAGATTTATTTTGACCTATTTCCCTTTTCTTTTTTAAAAAATCAGAACAACACCATTTTCTTCCGTACAACACCATTAGTACTTTTGGTTTCTTCACACGAAGAATTGGAAAGTTCAGTGTGCAATGGCAAAAAAGCATGGGATTCAGAGATAGAATACATGATGCATTTCCAGGCTCCCAGGCACACCACCACCTCTAGGTTGTTACTATTTACAGCCAATTTGAAAAATTGTTTAATAGAAAGTGCTTAAAAATGTTACCCCCCCACCCTTCTTTTCTTTGCTTGGATTGAGCTCTGGAAAAAATGCTAAGTCGTCTTTAGAATAAAACGACTCCTAGGTCTGGTCAAGCTCTATATAATTCTTCATAAATACTGTTGTGCATAATTCCAATGGCAGGTACAGTCCCCAGGCTGAATGCACCAATGTATGGAAGGAAGCATAACTATCTCTGGGAAGACCAAACCAAGTTCAGCTTCTCTTGACCACAAATTGCCACTTCTACCTTCCACTTCTTACAATTGTCTCTCTGTTTATACTACCTTCCTCTACTTCCTCAACATGTTCTTTTTTTGTTTTTAAATATGGGAGTCTCAAAAAGGGACAAGATAGTCCTTTTTGAATTCTAATGTCAGAGTGTGATGATCCACTGTCTACAGTCTCATAAGTTTGTACCCCATGTAGCAGGCAATCAAAGACAAAACAACGAGATGCTTAGATAGGCTTTTTAGCTTTGGGCTAAGAATCAATGTTGGAAAGTGCTGGAACATGGCTCATCTTGCTGTGAAAGAACTCGATCAGGGTTCAACCTACAGCAGAGTTAAATTAGTAGAATGCTTATCTTTCAAAGTGTTCAATTGGAAGTGCTCAAATTCTGATGCATTTTAGTTGGGTGCTAATTAGCAACTAACTGACTGCTAAATGGACTGTCACCTTTCCTTTTGACAATTTACTGAAAATTAGTCCCTCAATGTTATATGAACATGAGGGAAATGGGTTGGGATGGCTGGAGCTAAAGATGGGATTTCACCTGGTGCATTTATGTGAGAATTTTTAGTGTGCTGCTGATATTTAAGGACTTCAGTAAACGCAAAAGAGGGGAAAAGGTTGGGAATGACAGACAGTGAATTCTGCTCAGCAGGCGTTGACTCTATAGTCAAAGTATAAATGCATCCACTTCTTTTTAAATGTTAATAAGCTTTTGCACTAGAAGGGACTTCATATCAGTTGCTATACTATCAGGCACTGGCCTATTCTGTGATTGCTGAGGTGGATTCAGTGTTTGAATTATTGCCAATACTAGGTGAGAACAGATCCAAAAGAGGTGTTTACATGTTAACACACACACACACCTTAAATTTGGAAAGTAAACAAAAAAATATGAGTATTTATTTCATTCACATATGTTTCTCAACTAGTATTATTTTGATAGAGAAAAGAATTTTAGTCCATCATGACAATAGTTATCTTAGTGATAGAAAATGCATGAAAGGTTACCATCAGCCTGAATTAAGCTAAGTAGGAACTATTACTTTCCAGTGTTTAGAGGAAAGGATTTTGCTAAGTATGTAACTATGACATTCTAGGGTTTGGATCTCAAATCTTCACACTGCCTTTCTAACTTCTTGGGCAACAAATGTTGCAGCAATAAAGTAACATGAGATGAGGTGGAGTGGTATTAATTTGGATCTAACAAAAATTATACGATATTTGTTTTGGCTTCTAGAGAAAGAATCAAACCTATTTTAGGCAGAGTTTAATATTGAAATTACAACAACATAAAGTTAACCCAACACACCTTTCTCTGTGCATTCTGAGCTCTAGAAGCCAAAGTCACGTAGGCCAAAAATGGTCCCTATCTAGTCAGCCGGGAAAAAAGAAAACAAATAGCCATCACAGAGAAACTGAATGCATGAGTCCGACCCCTCTGAGCCCAGTAAAATAGAGAGTTCAGAGGCCATCAATGTAGGGCAGCAGCATTGATCATTTACCATGAGACCTTCTTGACAGGGCAATACTCAGTCTCAGACTGAGAGACCTATAATTTGGGATATAGAATACAACTCCCAGCATAGACAATTCAATTGTCAAGACATAGGAGACAAATCCTTCATCTGGGAAAAAATGGGAGAGGCAGAAAGAGTAAATTACAGGATTATAATAAATTTACAAATTCAGTGAAATACAAATAATAGGTTTTGAAAACAAAATAACATATTAATCTTCATCTCAAAAAACATATATGATGCCACAGTTTAAAAGAAATATTGAGAAAGAAGGGACTTGTCCTAATATTAAAACATATAAATATCACAAAACAATTAAGAAACTTTTTTTAAAAATTGGGAATATACAGAAAAAAGGGATAGTCATTCTATGTGATTTTTCATTTCATGTTCCAGGAGAAAGTGTAAAAAGGAAGAAGATTAGACTGAGTTTGTTCACAGCTCAATTCAGACCAAGTTATAATACCATATGGCCTACACATATCATGTTATTTAAGCCCAAATATATCAGACCTTCTAAAATTAGAGTTATTTTCTGGAAGATCATTTAATTGTACTCTTAGAGCCAAAAGACTCACCCACACTTCATGGTCGAAGGATAGGATGTCCCTGGAAGGAAGTAGATATGCCCACTCTCCATTACCTGAGGAAGAGGCATATCCTGGATAGGTAATGAAGACTGAAAAGCTACTTATCAGGCTGAAAGTGGGGAAATTACCTTTCTCTGAACCTTTGGCAGGTAGGCATAGATCTCTATTGGACTCAGAATTATGAAGATAAACATGGAAATATTCCAAAAGGTAGGTCCAGAAATGGTACGACAACAGTAAGGGCTGCCCCACAAAGGAAGTGTGTCAATTGGGGTTTGAACCTGAGACCTCTGACAAAGGTCACATCTAATATCAATATTATATGTTCTCTATGTCATGCCTCTCTTCTGAGGCATGACATAACAATCCAAGTGTCCATCAACAGGAAAACGGATGAATAAATTGTGGTATGTTCATAATGAGGAATGCCATACATAAAAAACTATATTGTTAAAGGATATATGTATAAGAGGTAAGACTGTCAAGAAAAGCAAAGGAATGATAAACTCAGAATTTAAACTAGTGATTAACTCTCGGAGGAAAGAAAAGAGATACGAAAGGACAGGCATGGAGTGAACTTCAACATTATCGGTGTTGTTCTGTTTCTAAAACCAGGTGTTGGGTACTTTGATGTCTTGGTATTATTGTCCTTTATACTAGGAATCAGCCAACTACAGCCCCTGTGTCAAATCTGGCCAGCAGGATGCTTATGTATGGCCCACAAGCTAAAAATGTTTTTTACTTTGTTAAGAAGATGGAGGAGGAGGAGGGAGAGGAGGAGGGAAAGGAGTAGAAAACTATGCAAGAGAGGTGTATGTGGCCTCCAAAGTCTAAAGTCTTCATTACCTGGACCTTTACAGAAAAACATTTACCAACCCCTGATTTTTTAATGTACTTACCTCTTATATATTGACTTATATTTTAAAAATATATTTCATAGCATATATATTTTTAACTTACTGCCTACTCTCTACTGTGCTGAAGGAAATTAAAGGAAAAGTCTGTCTGTTACCTTTGTAACACAGTGATCTGACAATATTTACTCAAGGCAATCACGTGAAATAATGGGTTACCTTTTTCTTCCCCTACCAGTGCCACACAGTGACTGCAGAGAAAGATGACCTACATTCCAAAGGACTGAATCAAAGGCTACACACCAGGTGTGAGACAATAATCATTGGAAATAAAAGTTGGACCCATGATAATTGATTTGTCTTTCCTCTCTAGAGGAGGAAGTTTAGAGGGGATTGAAAAGGAAAGAGAGAGGGTCAGAGTTTGTGGAGAATGAAAACAAGGTACCTACTCCTCTTGAAGCTTCTAGTTCTCCAAGGATTTGCCTGTCAGGTCCTCATCAAAGTTTAGTAGTTCCCAAGGGCAGAAAAGACTACCATTTTGTTTCTCACTTGCTTCCCATTTGGTCCTCCATGAGGAAGACACTGGATGTGGTGGAGGGGAGGAACAGTGGGCAAACAGTGGAGACTGCCAAAGGAAGACTCAGGAATATGTTCCTCTCTACGCTCATCCCCATCTCGAGGCAAAGAATCTTACATTCCTGTACCTATGGGCCCAGAGTAAGCCAGCAGAGCTTGCTGAAATCACAAAGAATAAATTAGCCACCATAGCTATCTCTACTGAAAGGTTGTTTGGCAGAGCAGAAAGACTCCAGAAGCAAATATCAGAGGAAGCGTGCTTACTGGGAGTGAGGGGCTCGGTGAGGAGAGGTCCAGCCTTCTTAGGATCACCAGCATGTGCAGGAAGCTGTGCAGACAGCCAGCGCACTTAAAGGCCACTTCTTAGAGTTAACAGTAGGAGGTGATTTGAGGCAGGCAGAGGGCAGCATGAAAGCCCTGGGCTCTTGAAAAATGAGTGCTCATGGGTGGAAAATGAGCAAGTAAAAAGGACAAACTACTTCACCCAAAACTCTGCCCATGTATTTTCTGTGTATTTAGCTTCTGACTTGCTCATGGTTGTCTGCTTAATAATAATAAGCAACCACCTAATAATAGCTAACTATTAACAACAAACTACCCTGTTGAAAGAATTGGACAAGCATTATTATGGGTAAGGGATTGTTATTATGCTCTCTTCTTCTCAACAGGCCAGGCTCATCTCCACATATTTGTTTATATTTAGAGTGACCATAGAATTTATTTTGAACTTTTTGAGTGTAAAGAACATGCTATTAATAATTTTGCCAGAAGCAGGTGTAAACAGGTCCTGTCCAGGGTGACCAGGTGGTGTGGTAACTCCAGTAAGACCTGAGCCCTTTCCACTTTAACTGGGAAAGGTTTCATAACCATAGAAGCTGTCGTGGAGTGCCTACAATGCCAGGTGCTTTACCTATGCCGTGCCATTTAATCCTTACAACTACCCTATAAAGCAGGTATTATTTTCACAATGTTACAGAAGAGGAATCTAAAACTCAGAAAGGTTAAGCAACTTGCCTAAGGTCACACAGTTAACAAGGGAAGATTTCATCAAACAAGAGAAGCTTTCATCAAGCCTTTAATATACGTTAAGTCTTTTGCTAGCTGTTTCCACATTATATGTGTCATGTTAATTCTTAACCTTTGAGAAAGGGATAAGGATATGATTTTACAGATGAGGAAACAGCATTTCAGAGGAGTTATTATGTTTTTCTAAATTCAACCAATTTAGGAAGTGCATAATCCAAATTAAACCCAGCCCTCTCTGAATCTAATGTTTGGGGTTTTCTGCTTCCCATGCTATCCTTCCAGGCACTAATAGGGGAAGTTCTGAACCTTAGTCACTGAAGCCTAGTTTGGTGAGAACAGTGAAGGGACAGCCAGTGATGAGGTTCACCTGTTTTATTACTTTTATTATTGGAGCTTTGCATCTGTAATTAGATATATTTTTAAGATGCCTGGAAAAAACCCTGCTGAATTATTGGCAATCAATTGCAAGTGAAGCATATACCTGTGGCTCTCAGCACTAGGACAAGTCCCACTAAGATGCAACCAATATTAGAGAGGATTTGTGTTTGTGTGCAATGTTCCCAGATGGCCTCCTGCAAGGCACACAGCAAACAGAATATGCTCTTCCTTACTGACACAAAACCAAGCCTTCCAAATGACTTATGTGGGACCAGGGCAACGCCACACCCCATCAATGAAGCATTGGTCATGTGACTGCAAATCCTCTGTGAACATCAAGTAGGTGACTGGTGTGTGTTCAAGCCATGTAATTTGTGCATTGCTAGAAGGGATTAGAGGTGGTCAGTGAGTGAGCAAAAATTGGCGGAATAGTACTTCAGCCTGCCTTCCGAAGTTGCCTGAGGGAAAATTTAATAGCCTTTGCTATATATCTCATTGCTATATGTATTAGGGTCAAATCAAGCATACTATAAAAGCCTGATGCAACAGGTGAGGCAGTCCTAAAGGAAGGACCAGAAAATATCTAGCAGCAAGTCATCTTAAGAGAGAAAATAAAAATTCCCAGGATAGCTTTGAAGGTGTAGGACTTTCTCAAACCATCAGTTCATTCTCAGCTTACTAAATCACCTTGAACATGAGATAGGAATAGGACTATGAGCTTCCCTATCAGGCAAAGTCGACTTCTAAGTCTAATTCTGCCATTGACTAGCCTCTTTCACTTGGGTTAGTCAATTTATCTTCTCTGAGACTCAGTTGCTTCCCCTGCAAAATATGATCCTAATGCCAACTTCCAGATATCATATATGCATGTACCAGGCACAGAAGACAACATGGAACCATGTGGTAGAGGCTCAGTGAAAGTTAATTTCCCTCACTTTGCTCTAAACGTGTGGCCTTCTGTGAGTCATTTAGTTTCTCAAAGTTTCCGTTGCCTTATTTCCAAGATGTGGGTAATAAAATCTATCATGAGTATTAAATAAGAAAATATATGTAAAGTACCTATCACAGTTCCACGCACAAGGCGAGCACTCCATAAATATTCGTTCCCTTCCCTAAAGTGTTTCTCAACAAAAACTTTCTCTTCAGCTGCACCATTTGATTTTACACAGGAGTTAAAATAATGCTGCTGTTCCCCCACACCAAGAGAACTGAACGGTGCCTGCCTGGTTTTAGCTGTCATACTATTTGAACCAATCCAGAATACGCGGCCCTTGCACCAACTCTGGGCCTCCAGTCGACTTCTACCGCCCAGACTGAGGCCCAGTGACCCGTCACCTGCTGAGGCTCATCATTACAGAGATACTGATTTGCCATGCTGGGCCTCTCCAGCAGCTTTCCAGTCACTTGCTTCATGCTTCTTGTGGCAAATTATATTTGACTTTCAATTTAAAATCCAGAGTTCTCTAAAGCAAAGCCTCGATGTAATCATGGTGATAAAGCAGCGGCACATGCAGCTTTGACAGGATGGATTTTTCTTGTTTGTCATGAAGAGTCTCCCTTTGTACCTATCCATGCCCAAACCCTGCCACCCCTCCCCCATTCCACCCCCACACACATACCAGAGAACGATAGAAGGGCCACAGGTTGATACTACCTTGAACTCATGAAGAACTCACGAAGAACTCACAGCACTCTGAGGGCCTGTATAGAAGCAGAGGGTTACTGTCCTACTGAAAGTCATGGAGGTCTTAGTTCAGCTTGGTTCAGTGGGCATGAAATTAATGAAGTTAGAAATGGGAAGAAAAGCCATACCTCAGCAATAAATTTTTCATCTTATTTAATCAAACAGATATTTGCATATTTCTTTGGCAAAGACATCAGGTTCTCCAGCTGATGAGCTAAAGCAAAATCTGCCAAAAGAAATGGTTTTGGTTCTCCCTCTTGAATAAGAAATATTTAATTCCAATTTTTCAGCATGAACCTTTGGTGGCCATTAGAGGTATTTTCAAATTTGTTTGGGCGTCTTTTGGGTTATTTAATTCCAGAAACACAACCTGGGCTTCAGAGTATTTAGAGGAGAGATACTTAATTCTAATAGCATTATCAATAGCATGAAAGTTTGAAAAGCTTGGTCAACGCTCTTTGAGTGGGCAATGCAAAAGTGTTTACATTTGGCCCTAGAATGCAATTGTGTACTTACATTTGAAGGAGGATGTTGGACCTGTATCATATAAAGTACTTGATGCTTTTAACATCTTGGAATTGGAAACTTTAAAATCAGCCTACAAATTAGGGAATTATTTAGGCTTAACTCCTTTCAAGCATTTTTCATGATATTTCTTCACATACAATGTTGTGATACTGATTAATACATAATCTCCTCCCTTAATATCTTCTAGTTGGAAAACAAACTGATGATTGAACAAGCCAAACCAAATTCTGATGCTGAAAACTTTAGAAGTGCTAAAAATATAGAACCCTAAGATAATTCAATTTCCCCTTGGAGATATGAAAATTGAGTATTAAAAGTTACAGTCTATCAGACATATTCTGTAGAAGGGTTTCGGTTGCATAGAAAATAGGCATTTATAAGTAGTTGACACATTTCCCCATGCCATAAATTTAAAGAAGAGTAAAGGAAACACTGCTCCCAATGAGACTGTAACCAAGTGAAGGAATTGTGTGATTCGTCCTCAAAAGAGATGGGCAGGGACTTCTCCACCTGTATCTTTTGCAATCTCCCCATTGGCCACTGATTTCAACAGTTCCTTTTCTCCTTGCACCATCTGATATTCCTGGGCCATGATCATTTTTACAGCTTGGGAAGAAAAATGCTGCCTCAATACAAGAGAAGTTTCCAACTTTAGACCTTGAGAGACAACCCCAGAAAAGGAAAGAAAGTGGGGATGAAGAGAAAAATTCCAGAGACTAGTCAGATGTGAGAAGCTTGAGTTAATACTCCCCTCCCCTCAACCTCCTTGTGACTCGGATAAATCTGTCTCATATACTGGAAAAGCCACGTTGTGCTCAGCAAGTTCCTCCTCTTATACAACCATCTTGAGACTTCATGGTCTTTACTCACAACCGAACTAACCTGACAGGTTTTGTTTATTATCAATGAAATCATTATCCTTGGAATTCCTCTTCCAACCTCTACATTTTCCTCAAGACCCTCCTTTGGCCAAAAAATCCATGGTAAGATAATGGTCAATATCTATTGAGTTATTTTGTACTGGCTACTTTCCAAAGTGCTTTGCATGTTTTAACTCAAAATAACCACATTATTATCGTTTCCATTTTAATCATGAGAAAATGCAGACATAGAGAGGTAAAAGAGTTTAACACAAACCCCGAAGACTGACTTCAAGGCTTAGTGTTTTAACAATTATCCTCATTCGCTGGTATACAGTACCTCATCAGAGTGTTTTCTCAGCCTAATATTAGTAAGGCCAGGTATTTGGTTCTGGACTTTTAATCTTCTGATTCCTACTACTTGCCTTGATAGAAAATTATACAGTCATGCATTGCTTAATGACTGGGATATGTTCTGAGAAATGCAACGTTAGGCAATTTAGTCATTGTGCAAGCATCATAGAGTGTACTTACACAAACCTAGATTGTGTAGCCTACTACACAACTAGGCTATATGGTATTAATCTTATGGGACCACCATCTTATATGCAGTTCATCATTGACCCAAACATTGTTATGCAGCACATGACTGTATTGAATTCTAATTATATACCAGGCACTGGAAGTAATTGCTTCAAGATATATGAAGCCAAGAAAGACTCCATCTCTAACTATCGTCTCCCACTCTTCATTTGCATCTTTCATCAGCTGATCATGGATCCTGACTTATGCTGGCTCAGAGGGCAAGGGGGTTTTAATTCAGTATAATTCAAGAATTCAGTAGAGTCAAGAATATTGTTCCATTCCTGGAGCCAGAGATTCACATATGGAAGACAATAATGTCCTGGTATGAGTCCCCTGAAACCACCTACTCTATCTCATAAGGAATAATTCATAGAGGAACAGAAAGGGTATGTAGTAATAGGAATTTTAAAAGGCATAGTAACATGACCTGGAAGTTAGAAGACACCAGATGTCCAAGGAATCATAATAATAACCATAACACCCGCTTGTGAAATATTTGCTATATGCTAGCAGTATACCAGTGATTGTGAAAACGATGATAATAATAATGAATGCATATATACCACTTCCTATGCGCAAGCATTCTTCTAAGTTCTTTATGTATATTAACAGCAAATCTTCACAACAATCCTCTGAGATGAATGCTGTAAATACTCACATTCTATAGATGAAAAAAAAGAACCTTATAGAAGTTGAGTGATTTGCTGCATGGTAGTTCAAAGATGGGTTCTGCAATATCTTCATATGATAAAAGCTCTCAATTGGCAACATAAGCCATAGTTTGGTACTGGAAACCCAAAGGACTTGAGTGACACAACAACAGAACTTTCAGACAAGGATGGGTGAGAACAAGGTGAGAAAGCAAATAACAATAACAACAAACAATAACAAATAACAACTTCTACTCAGGAGTATCTACAACAGATAGTATTTCAAAGAACAGGAGGAAACTAACTTAATGGAAGACAGCTAAAAGACTCATCAAATGGAAGAATTTATGTCTTAGGAAGTGAAAATATTAGAGAAGCTTGTAAATAATTTTAAAATATGTATTTTTAAGACCCCAAAAGAGATGAAAAACATAAATCAAAACAAGAGGGTATGAAGCAAGAGGCAGATATGAATTAACTACTAGTAGATATGAAAAATATGTCAATTGGAAAATCAGAAAATGAAAAGGATAGTCACTGGTAAAAAATTATGATAAGTGATATTATATATACATATATATAAAGAGAGAGAGACAGAATATAGAATTGATACAATTGAAAGAAAATTATTAAATTGGAAGATACTCCTAATGAATTTATCTAAAATGCAGTACAAAATGATAATAAACTAAAAAATATGAAAAAAAAAAAGCTGTTGTAGTATTAGGAAACTCCAACAAACTATAGACTCAAGAATAAGCAGAAGCAGTATTTGAAGAAATAATAACTAAGACTTTTTAGGAAAAAGTTAAGAACATGAATCCTCAGATTCAAGGAACACAATGCAACCTTAGGATAATTTAAAAAAAAATCAAACTATAAATTATGTATGTATCATTTGACCCAGCAATCCCACTACTAGGAATTTATCCTAAGGATACATCTCAATAAAGCAACACTATATGCACAAGCTTATTCATGGTAGACTTCTGTCATATCAAAATATTAGAAACAACCTCATTGCCTATCTATAGGAGACTAATTGAATAAATTAAGGTTCTTCCACAAAGTAGAATACTATACAGCTATTTAAAAATTTCAGGAGAGTGACATTAGCATCATATAGCAGTGAATTGTTCCCTTTGTCTCTCCCCTGTAACTTAACAATCAGTCAGACATCCATTGACCAACAGAGGATTCCCTACACAGCACAACAGGATGCATAAGAGACCCAGGGATCTATCTAGCTGAAGGGGAGCAGATTGGACCCCTGGAAGATAGTGGAACTAGCAGAGAAGCCCCTTCCCTCTGCCCCCCAGCAGCAGCGATCCAAGGCATGGATCCCCATGCTGGCCCACACACCTGTGAGAAAACAGACACGGCTTGCTCAAGCAGTCCAGCAGTGGCAGACAATACAGATCAGAATGCTCCCTGCCTGTCTCACAGAGGACTTAGCCTGCATGCCTGCAAGTGGCCCCAGTGGGGGTGCAGAGGGAGGATGGGATTGTTCCCTGCCCACTACCAGCAGATCCAGTGTGCACAGGTGGATCCCCCTCCTGCGACAACGGCCAGGTCTTTCCAACAGTGAGGACAGCATACAAAACTCGGATTTTCCTGGCTACAGTTGGGTGCTCTGACCTGAGTTTTAAAAACACACCAGCTAGCACTAGAGACCAGAGGCTGCACAGCAAGCAACAACAAAAAGCTCAACCTGCTTAGCCCCTGCTTCCCCAGCAGCAGCAGGTGGAACCTGTGACCAGAAGCTTCAGGAACCACAGCAGAACTGGTGACCCAGCCCCCAGTGGCTGCAACCCCAACACCAGCTCCACCAGCAGCTGGGGCTTAGCACCATTCCCTAAATCCCTGGGCCCCCAGTAGCAACAGTGACACTGTGAACCCAGCACCCCTGGCTGCAGTTTAACCAGCATCCCCAGACAACCCAGGAATAGCAGCACAGGTGGTGCATGGGGCAGCAGCATTGGAGCCCATGGAGAGCCAGTGGAGAAACATGAGACCCAGGTGGCCCCGGAAGCAGTAGAAGTGCTCATAGACTGGTGACACTGTGGCAACATTTGAGACTAAAGCAAAAGCATCAGCAACCCTGGAGGCACAAGGAAGGCACTGACCATGCCACTGGCAGAAGCAGTGGAAAGAGGAAAGTGTAGGCTCTCAAATACAACCAGAAGCAGCACAGAATCAAAGCAACCAAAGCCACACCCAAAGAAGAAAGGTGGTTACTACCACAAATGTGCCAGCATTTGTTACTACCAATTCATCAAATACCATGAAGAACTAGAGTAACATGGCAGAACAGAAGGAGAAGGACAGCTCTCTAGAAACCAAACTTAAAGCCACAGAAGATTACAATCCGACTGAAAGAGAATTCACAATAGTTGTCATAAAGAAACTCGACAAGTTACAAGAAAACTCAGAAAGACAGATCAATGAGCTGAGGACTAAAATTAATGAACAGAAGGAGTACTTCACCAAGGAGATTGAAACTCTAAAAAAAAACCAAACAGAAATCCTGGAGATGAAGAACACAATAAGTGAGAAAAAAAACAATGTAGAAAGCATTAAAAATAGAGCAGACTACATAGAGGAGAAAATTAGTGATCTCCAGGATAGAAACCTATAAATGAATCAGGTGGAGGAGAGGGAACTAAGATTTTTAAAAAATGAAGAATTCTTCAAGAAATATCTGACTCAATTAGGAAAAGTAAGATAAGGATCATAAGTATCTCAGAAGGAGAAGAGAGGAAGAAAGGAGTAGAGAGCTTATTCAAAGAAATAATAGCTGAGAATTTCCCAAACCTGGGGAAGGAACTAGACATGCAAGTACATGAAGCTAATAGAATTCCTAATTACCTTAATGCAAAAAGATCTTCTCCAAAGCATATACTATTAAAGCTGCCAAAAGTAAATGACAAAGGCTGGGGCTGGCCCAGTGGCATAGTGGTTAAGTTTGGTGTGCTCCACTTTGGTGGCCCAGGTTCATGGGTTTGGATCCCAGGCACAGACCTATGCCACTCATCAAGCCATGCTGTGGTGGCATCTCACATACAAAATAGAGGAAGATGACCACAGATATTAGCTAAAGGCCACTCTTTCTCAAACAAAAAAAGGAAAATTGGCAACAAATGTTAGCTCAGGGCCAATTTTCCTCCCCCCCCAAAAAAAAGTCAATGACAAAGAAAAAATATTAAGGGCAGCAAGACAGGAGAAAATAACTTACAAAGGAACCCCAATCAAGCTTTCAGTGGATTTCTCAGCAGAAACCTTACAGCCTAGGAGAGAGTGGAATGATATATTCAAAATACTGAAAGATAAAAACTATCAGCCAAGAATACTCTATCCAGTGAAATCCTTTGGATATGCCGTGGAAATAAAAGCTGAGGGATTTCATCACCTCTAGACCTGCCTTACAAGAAACATTGAAAGGACCCCTCCTACCTGAAACTAAAAAGCAAAAGTTCACAAAACCTTGAGCAAGGAGATAAATAGACAGACAGAATCAGAAAATCCAGCTCTATATTAGAATAGGTTAGTATACACTTAGTTATAACATAAAAGATAAAGGGAAAGAAAGCATAAAAAATAACTATAAATAATATAATTAGTTCACAAACTCATAACACAAGAAAGAAGAATTTGTGACAACAAAGGCATAAAAAGGGAAAAGGAAAGGGACAGAACCTGCATAGACTAATGGAGATAAAAGCCTATGAGAAAAAAGGACTATCTAATCTATGGGATCTTTTATACAAACCTCATGATAACCACAAAACAAAAAATCAGAGTCACAAACCATAAACAAAGAGAAAATTGAGAAAACCATCACAGAAAACCACTAAACTGAAATGGCAGACAGAAATACAAAGAAAAAGAAACAATTGAAATAACAATAACTGGAAAACAAAAGATAGGATGGCAGTATTAAGCCCTCATATATCAATAATCACTTAAATGTAAATGGATTGAATTCACCAATCAAAAGACACAGAGTGGCTGGATGGATTAAAAAACAAGACCCAACAATATGCTGCCTGCAGGAAACACATCTCAGCTCTAAAGACAAACATAAGCTCAGAGTGAAGGGATGGAAGATGATAGTCCAAGTAAACGGCAAGCAAAAGAGAGTGAGTGTAGCCATATTTATATCAGACAAAGCAGACTTCAAGATCGAAAAGATACAAAGAGACAAAGATGGGCATTATATAATGATATAAGGGACATTCCACCAAGAAGACACAATGCTTATTAATATATATACACATAAGGCCAGCCCCGTGGCTTAGCGGTTAAGTGCGCGCGCTCCACTACTGGCGGCCCAGGTTCGGATCCCTGGCGCGCACCGATGCACCGCTTCTCCGGCCATGCTGGGGCCGCATCCCACATACAGCAACTAGAAGGATGTGCAGCTATGACATACAACTATTCACTGAGGCTTTGGGGGAAAAATAAATAAGTAAAATTATTTAAAAAAAATAATATATATATATATGCAAATAACGTAGGGGCACCAAAGTATATAAAGCAACTACTAACAGACCTAAAGGGAGAAATTGAAAGCAACACAATATTAGTAGGGGACCTCAACACCCCACTTACATCAATGGATAAATCATCCAGACAGAAAGTCAACAAGGAATCAGTGTACTTAAATGAAATACTATACCAGATGGACTTAATAGACATATACAGAATATTCCACCCCAAAAGAGCAGAATACACATTCTTCTCAAGTGCACATGGAACATTCTCAAAGAAAGACCATATGTTGGGAAACAAAACAAGCCTCAATAAATTTAAGAAGATTGAAATCATATCAAGCATCTTTTCCAATGACAATGCTGTGAAACTAGAAACCAACTACAAGAAAAAAGCTGGGAAAGTTACAAATATATGGAGACTAAACATATGCTACTGAACAACTATTAGATCAATGAAGAAATCAAAGGGGAAATAAAAAAATGCCTAGAGATAAATGAAATTGAAAACACAACATATCAACTCTTATGGGATGCAGCAAAAGCGGTACTAAGAGAGAAATTTATAGCGATACATGCCTACCTCCACAAACAAGAAAAATTTCAAATAAACAAGTTTACTGTATACCTAAAAGAACTAGAAAAAGAAGAACAAACAAAGCCCAAAGTGGGTAGAAGGAGGAAACAACAAAAGTCAGAGCAGAAATAAACAAAATAGAGACTAAAAAAATAATAGAAAGTATCAGTGAAACAAATAGCTGGTTCTTTGAGATGATAAAATTGACAAACCCTTACCCAGACTCACTAAGAAAAAAAGAGAGAAGACTCACATAAATAAAATCAGAAATAAAAGAAGAGAAATTATTACAGACACCGCAGAAATACAAAGGATTATAAGAGAATACTATGAAAAGCTATATGCTAACAAGTTGGATAACCTAGAAGAAATGGATAAATTCTTAGACTCATACAGACTCACATAACTGAATCAAGAAGAAATAGAGAATCTGAATAGACAAATTACAAGTAAAGAGATTGAAACAGTAATCAAAAACCTCCCAAAACACAAAAGTCCAGGACCAGATGGATTCTCTGGTGAATTCTACCAAACATTCAAAGAAGATTTAATACTTATCCTTCTCAAACTATTCTGCAATATTCAAGAGGACAGGATGCTTTATAACTCACTCTAAGAGGCTAACATTACCATGATACCAAAACCAGACAAGGACAAAACAAAAAGGAAAATTACAGGCCAATATCACTGACGAATATAGATGCAAAAATCCTCAAAAAAATATTAGCAAATCAAATACAATTCAATTCATTAAAAGCATCATAGACCACGATAAAGTGGGATTTATTCCAGGGATGCAGGGATGGTTCAACATCCACAAATGAATTAAGGTGATACACCACATTAACAAAATGAAGAATAAAAATCACAAGATCATCTCAATAGATGTAGAGAAAGCATTTGACAAGATCCAACAACCATTTATGATTTAAAAAACTCAATAAAATGGGTAAAGAAGGAAAGTACCTCAACATAATAAAGGCCATATATAAAAAACATACAGCCAACATCATACTCAATGGAGAAAAACTGAAAGCTGTTCTTCTGAGAATAGGAACAAGACAAGGATGCCTACTCTCATCACTCTTATTCAACATATTTCTGGAAGTTTTAGCCAGAGGAATTAGGCAAGAAAAAGAAATAAAAGGGATCCAAATTGGAAAGAAAGAAGTGAACCTCTCTCTATTTGCAGATGACATGATTCTAAACATAGAAAACCCTAAAGAATTCACAAAAATACTGTTAGAATTAATCAATGAATATAGTAAAGTTGCAGGGTATAAAATCAATATATGAAAGCCAGTTGCATTTCTATACACTAACTATGAACTTGCAGAAAGAGAAATCAAGAATACATTCCCATTTACAATTGCAACAAAAAGAATAAAACACCTCGGAGTAAATTTAACCAAGGAGGTGAAAGACCTATGCATTGAAAACTGTAAGACATTTTTTAAAGAAATGGAAGAAGATATAAACAAATGGAAATATATTCCATGCTCATGGATTGGAAGAATAAACATAGTTAAAATGTCCATATTACCTAAAGCAATCTACAGATTCAATGTAATCCCAATCAGAATTCCAATGACATTCTTCACGGAAGTAGAACAAAGAATCCTAAAATTTATGTGGAAAAACAAAAGACTTTGAACAGCCAAAGCAATCCCGAGAAAAAAAACAAAGCTAGAGGTATCACACTCTCTGATTTCAAAATATACTACAAAGCTATACTAATCAAAACAGCATGGTACCGGCAGAAAAACAGACACACAGATCAACGGAACAGAATTGAAAACCCAGAAATATAATCTATGGACAGTTAATCTTCAACAAAGGAGCCAAGCACATACAATGGAGAAAGGAACATCTCTTCAATAAATGGTGTCGGGAAAACTGGACAGCCGTGTGCAAAAGAATGAAAGTAGGTCATTATCTTACACTATACACAAAAATTAACTCAAAACGGACTAAAGACTTGCATGTAAGGCCTGAAACCATAAAATTTCTGGAAGAAAATATAGGCACTACACTCTTCGACATGGGTCTTAGCAGTATCTTTTCAATACCACGTCTACTCAGGCAAAGGAAACAAAAGAAAAAATAAATAAATGGGACTACATCAGACTAAAAATCTTCTGCAAGGCAAAGGAAACCATCAACAAAACGAAAAGACAACCCACCAACTGGGAGAAAATATTTGCAAATCATATATCCAACAACAGGTTAATTTCCAAAATATATAAAGAACGCATACAACTCAACAACAAAAAAGTGAAAAACTCGATCAAAAAATGGCCAGAAAATCTGAACAGACATTTTTACAAAAAAGATATACAGATGGCCTTAGGGACATGAAAAGATGTTCAACACCACTGCTTAGTAGGGAAATGAAAATCAAAACTACAATGAGATATCACCTCAAGTGTCAGAATGGCTATAATTAAGACAAGAATTAACAAGTGTTGGAGAGGATGTGGAGAAAAGGGAACCTTCACACACTGCTGGTGGGAATGCAAACTGGTGTAGCCACTATGGAAAACAGTATGGAGATTTCTCAAAATATTAAAAATAGAAATACCATATGATCCAGCTATCCCACTACTGGACATTTATCCAAAGAACATGAAATTAACAATTCAGAAAGATATATGCACCCCTGTGTTCATCACAGCATTATTCACAATAGCCAAGACATGGAAGCAACCCAAGTACCCAACAAAGGATGAATGGATAAAGAAGATGTAGTACTTATATAATGGAATACTACCATATTCATTCTCAGCCATAAAAAAAAGACAAAATTGTGCCATTTGAAGCAGATGGATGACCTTAAGGGTATTATGCTGAGAGAAATAAGTCGGACAAAGAAAGACAATACTGTATGATTTCACTTATATATGGAAGATAAACAAAGAAACAAATAGATAAGGAGAATAGACTAGTGGTTACAAGAGGGGAAGAGGGTGGGAGGAGGGCGAAAGGGGTAAAGGAGCACATATGTATGGCGATGGATAAAAACTGGACTGTTGGTGGTGAACATGATGCAGTCTGTGCAGAAACTGAAATATAGTGATGTACACCTGAAATTTACACAATGTTGTAATCCAATACGACCCCAATAATAATAATAAAGAAGTCAATAAATCTCTCTGTGAAATGATATGGACTGATTTACAGGATGTGTTGTTAAATGAAAAAAGCACAGAAGAGTATAAAGAGAATATACAATGTTTTGTGTTAGAAAGACAGGAAAATGTGTATACACACAAAATATAGGACAGATTAAAACAGAAACGAACAATAATAACAACAAGAAGGTTAGCTAGAGGGGGAAGATAAGAATGAGGTGAAAGGATTGGCAAAGGAAATAAGACTTGTCAGAGTGTATAGTGAGGAAAAAATGAATATAGAAAGAAAGACTTAGATGAAAGAATCAATGAAGAGTAAATAAACTAGTTTGAAAATGTTGGCAAATCCATTAACTAACAACTTTTATTTTAAAAAGCTATCATTATGATATTGTGCTCATTTAAAAATATTGGAAATAGAATTCTGTGATGACAAAATTTTGAAATGCTAAGTTCTTTGTCTTATTTCTGCAGAAGGAAAGAGATGCTGAATACTTTTAGCCATTGTTTGAAAAAAAAGATTAAATATGTATGTTAGAAATATAACAGTAATCGCTAAAAAAATAGAAAGAGTATATACATTCCAAACCAACGGAGGAAACAATGGAAGCAACAAAAAAACTTTTGTTAATCAAAGATAAGAAAGGAAAAGAAAAAAACAAAGTTAAGTGAAACAGACCAATATAAGATGGTTAAAATACATCAGAAATTTAAAAATGTAGGTGGATTAAAATCAGGTTTACAAGGTTAACCAAATATATAAATAAATAAAAAGTGGAAAATAAAGGAAACCAAGAAAGTAAAATAATGTTTATGCATTGTTATTAATATCAGATTAAAGAGACTTTAAGGAGAATATAAAAATAATAGAGTTGAAACCTTTCATGTACCCTTCCTTGATCCTCTAGTCACTTCCCTTCCTCAAGAGAAATAAAACTCAACAAGTAATGTTTCTTAAAGGTTAGTTGCAATGTGGTATATGAAACCATATCAGTGAACTTTTTATACTCTGTTATGTTAAAATCCATTGTTCTCTCTTGCAATTTGAATAGACCTTTTATCAATGCATGACTTTGTAACATCATGTATTAGTCATCTGGAATCTTGACATTATTCATTATACGCTATCAAAAAAGCACATCCATTAATATAACTATCTTCTCATCAGAAATTCTTAAGTATTGGGAAAACTCACCACGGTGGATACACTTTTTTCAAAATTCTAGTCTTTACTACAAAGCTATATTTTTATCATTGGCAACAAATACTGCCAATTGTTTTTCTTGAAGAGACAGGCACATTTGTTAGCTTTAGAAAAAGTGTTAGCCAAATATAAGTCTGCCAATGGTTCTTCCAAGTAAAAATGGTATTCCATGAAAAAAACTACTAGTTCATCTTGCAACTCAAATGACAGCACAGGCACTTGTTCTCGAGACAGCCACTATATTTCAGTGTGCAGAAGTACTTTATGCAAACTTGCCACTTTGTCACACAGAATAACAAAAAGAAATGTATTCAAGGGACAATATTTAATCAATTTAATAATTTTTTACTGCTTCTCCAAGGGCATTCTTAAGCAAAACTGGTACCTTTTTTTTAACTGAAAGTATGCAGCTGTGAAAAGTATAACGCCTAGTACTGTTTGTTGCCACTGCCATGATTTGTGTTAAGGCACCAATTTCAGCTACCATTGCTTTTGCACCATCAGTGCAAATGTCAACACATATAATACTAAACACTAACATAATACTAAATAACAACCAAGTATTATTATGAAAATAGTTTTGACTTCATGGACTCACTGAAACAATCTCAGGATGTCCAAGAGTCCACAGACCATACATTGAGAACCACGGCACCGTGTCATTCCACTTCTCACAGGTATGGGTTTAAGCCAAGTTCCAGAGGCAGGAAATAAAAGCCAAGGTGTCTCAGTCTCTCTCTCATTCTCTCTTCCTCTCTCCCTCTCTCTGTCTCTGTATCTCTCTCAAACTCTCTCCCATTTTCTATCTCTATCTCTCTTTCCCAATCTCTTTCTTCCTCTTCTCTCTCGCTTTCCATGCCTCTCTCTCTCTCTATTTCTCTCTCTCTCTAATGTCTCTATCTCTCATCCCTCTCTCTCTCTCTCACACACACACACACACACACACACTATTGTTTCCAGTTAAATGAGTCAAATTTAGCTTTCAAATTACAATCCTTAGATATTTTTTAACCTTGCCTATAAACTACCACTATTTCTCTTTCCTTTGGCCGTGTTGAGTCCATCTCTCCTGCACCACCTTCCTTCCTAGGATGAAGCCCCATCTCCTCACTCATGGACTTGCGAATCCCCTGCTTATTTCCCAGTTACTACATCTGCTTTGTCACTTGTATCCTGCTGTTGCATTTTAAAAATCTGATTACTTTAGATATGGGTTCAGAGGTAGACAATTTCTTCCCAAAACGATATTAACAAGTAGTCCCTCACTTCTAAACACTGAAAATAGAAATGACTCACATATAAAAATGGCTACCAATGCCAGCTCTCCCATCATCAGACACTTTCCTTGCTTATGGAAACCTCTTTGAAAAAATCATGGCGTATTCAGAGAATCTGTAGTTTCATAATTTGAAGAGGGAAGTTAAATATTTTGAATAAACATTATTCAAGCACTTAAATGTTTGTTAATTAAATTATTAATGAAAAATGGAATATTAAAAAATCAGAAGCACCTTAAGAAAAATGAATTTTTGGACAATATTCTAGGCAGGGCTGCCTTGACTACTTCCTGAATCCTTCTGTTCAAAATAACACACACACACACACACACACACACACACAATTTCCACTTGGTCTCATGGCTTAAAATTTTACCAATCAAAGACTCATCTGGGTTAAGAGTCTAAATGTGCAAACACATCTCGGTTGCTTCAAGGTCTCTATTATTCATGGATGGGAATGGGGTCGGAAGGAGGAGGATTTGGGGATTAATAATTCTTGAATATGAAAAGAGGGAAATGACTATAGAGAGAAATGAAAGTAATGTGAAATTAGGCAAAGTAGATGCAACAAGCAAAGGAGAAAGTGCCCAAGACATTTCATCTACTCAAAAATCTTGCCTGAAGGTCAGACCAGATGTTAAAACGATGGGAAAAAATTATCTCTCTTTCTCTTCCTGATTCCTGAACTGCATGGTTCTTGATAGCAGATAACAGAGGTTAGGTCTCTGCCATCAGTCCTTCAGTTATGTGAGGGGTAGAGTTCCATCAGGTGCCAAACAGAACCAAATTAACTGATACCAGTGTTTCTGCAAGCTATTGTGTTGTAGGAGAAGCCACAGACTAGGAGAAGATATTCTCAAAGCATATAACTGACAAAGGATTAGGGTTCAGAATGGTGTGATTTCTAAGCAACTGATTTACAAACATAGATTTTGCACATAACTCCTTTGTTGGTTGAACTCTTCCTCTTTAGGATTACTTTGGGGTTTTTTTCCTGTTATTTTTCTTTGAGGAAGCAATGAGTACTTGGTATCTCGATGGGTGCTGGCTATACGTGGGTAAGTAAAACACACCCTCAAAAAGCCCTCACAGTGTAGCAGAGGAATTCATTGCTGAGGCAAAAATGACAAGATGAAAGAGAAGGAAAATGTAAAAGATGATTAAGAATGAGAATTCAGTTGGATGTGTTTTCTTTCAATCAATTTTTCTCATTACTTTCTACTAAAATTCTGATTGTAATGGACTGAATATGTTGAAATCCTAATCCCCAATGTGATGGTATTAGGAGGTGGGGCCTTTGGGAGGTGATTAGGTCATGAGGGTAGAGCCCTCGTAAATGGGACTAGTGCCTTTATCAGAAAAAACATGAGAGTTGCTCCATCTCTCTGTTCTTTCCACCACATGAGGATACAATGAGAGGTCAGTCTATAACCTGGAAGAGATTATAACCAGAACCTCACCATGCTGGCACCCTGACCTCAGACTTCCAGCCTCCAGAACTGTGAGAAGTATAGTCTGTTGTTTATAAGGCATTCAGTCTATGGTAATTAATTTACTATAGCAGCCCAAACTGACTAAGACACAAATTTTATTAATAAAGTTCTCAAGAAATTTTTTAAGTCAACCAGATGCAAAAGTAATTTTTCAAAGAAGCCTGCTTTAATATATTCTTCTCTCCCCGTACTCCTCTCATGGCGCATAGCAGACAACCAGAGTGTGCTGACTTGTTCATATTTATGTATTTGCAGAGTTTAACCTCTTCACTGCACCGACAAGCCAGGCACAACCATCAAAGTGTCATTGTTCTGCCCAAAATCCGTACTCTCCTCAGAGACAACACTGTTGGCAGTTTTTTAAATGGTTGATGTTCCATAAGAGGCACTATACAAGAATGTCAGTCCCCAACGCAGCCTGCTTACCATACTCCAGAGGTTACAGTTGGTGAAGTTCATGCCAGAACGTTCTGCTTCCACTTAGTGCTTAAATGCTCTTAGCAGGAAGAGTGGATAGGCTATGTTCCCCATCGAGAATCTGGAAATAAGTAGGTTTGCAAAATGTGAAACCTCTCCAGTTGGCATTCAGTGTTCAGAAATGAGCTCTTGACCCACAGGAATTTGTTTACTTTCAAACTCTCTACTTTTTTCAAGTTTTCCTGTTGTGTGTGTAGAGAGTTGCCTAATTTGATGCATCACTAGCCTTCTCACTTGCTTTTTTTTCAAGGGTTGTGTGTTGTACTTTGTCTTCCAAATACAGTCATGCATGGCTTAACAATGGGGGCACATTCTGAGAAATGTGTGGTTAGGTGATTTCATTGTTGTGTGAACATGATAGAGTATATTTACACAAACCTAGATGGGATAGCCTACGACACACCTAGGCTACATGGTAATATTCTTATGGGACTACCAACGTATATGGGGTCCATTGTTGATTGACACGTCATTATGTGGCACATAACTGTCACTGGCTAGGGGCCTCAAGAAACTCAAAGGTGGGTTTGGAAGCAATTAACTGTTTTTCCAGGTTGTTTCTTTTCCTTTTGTGTGTTAAGGAGATGTAACCAGCAGCCATCCTGAAACTGATCAAGCAAGGCACTCAAGGGAGATGTAACCAGCAGCCATCCTGAAACTGACCAAGGCAGGATGTAACCACCAGCCATGCTGAAACTGATCAAGGCTCACCACAAGAGCTATGCCCATGACCTTTGCTTTATCTTTAATGCAAAGATCTCTCCAGGAGGAGCTTAGGCCTCATTATGTGGAAGCGTGTTCTCCAACTGAGCCTGTGCAAGTGAATACCCGCCTCTCCCTTTTGAATATTCATTCCCCAACCAAATAAAAGTTCCTGCTTTCCTTTGTTCTGGGATGCCATGACTTTGGAAATGATTCCTCATGGCCTCTTACTTGCTGCAAATACACTTTACTTTGTGAGACAACTTCCACTGGTGTGGAGTCTTATTTAACTCACCAGAAGGCAAGCCCACTTGGTTCGGTATCATAATTATAAAGATTGTCATGGCAACAGCCTTTGCTGAGAACTCACCCAGCAGAGCAAGAACTATTTGTTCCTTCTGGTGAATCTGACCAAGCCCATCATCCATCAGCTTCTCAGTTCTGAGCTCACTCCTCAATTAAACAATAAATCAACTTTTTGCACACCTGGGTCTAACCCAGCTTCTTCCCTTGTGTAGTCAGCCCAGATATTGGAGAACATTTGCAAATAACCCTAGATCTATTTCTCTCTTTGGATTCATCTCCAGGCTTTCCAAATCTGCCTCCCTTCCTGGCTGCTTCCTTCCTGGCCCCTTGGAATAACAACTGACATTTATACAACCCCTGCATTTACCAAGTGCTTCCACATACAATAGGAGCCAAAATTAACTAATCATTGGCTATAAGCCAGGCACTGGGCAAGACACTTAACAAGCATTACTATATATCTAATCTTCAAAACTCTCTGTTGGATTTTACTATTCTCATTTAACACATGAAGAAAATGAAATATGCATGTCCTAGATGGAATTTGCCTCATGATTTTTGCATAAGCTCCACCAAAATGCATGAAGCCATCACTCTAGTTTCTGTTTCTTAAGGAGACTTGTGATGGGCAGAAACCACCTAGATATTTATGATTATACCTCTTTTACAATCGTCTTGCTCGTAACTAATTCAACAATATTTTTTAAAGATTAACCACTTGGACTTCTTTATTGAGTGTTTTCAAAGCATTCACCTTAGTGTTTAAGGAAACAACACCCTTTTTTTTGTTGTAGAGCTCATCTTTTAAAAGTTCACATAATGATAAATTAACAGTACTCTTTCCTCATGCATATGTCCCTATTATTATGAATAGAGCAATTTAAATAGGCAGAGTGTCTATCCTTTTACATTTTTACAGATTCACCTGGGTTTGTTGCCTAATTAGCTTAATGCATCCTGGCGTACTTTGGGGGTATAATAGGGGTATACTGGCAGGGATGAAAGGGTGAGGCCCCTGGGAAAGGCTGCATTTTTTAAGTGTTAGGCATAAACTGTGACCAAGAGTTAAGGCTGTACTAAAGCAGGATCTAAGGCTATTTCCTAGTAGATGAAGTACACAATACTACACCCCGGGTGCTTTGTGATGGTAATGCATCCATTCATCTGTCCATTTATTCAACAATATGTACTGAGCACCTTCTATGTTTTAGGGGAGGAGGATACAATAGTAAACAAAAATTGACATGGTCCCTCTCCTGGTAGAGTTCTGAGGCTTTGACGGAACCCTCACAGAAACGAAAGTTAAATTGTAACCATAAAGAGGGCTATAAAGAAGAGCTACTTCGTACTTAGATTTAATGTAGTCAGGAAGGTCAGGGGAGGCTTTCTGGGAAATGACACCTGAGATCAGAAGAAGGCATAGGAATCAGCTAAGTGACAAGGAGAAAGAAGGGCATTCAGGAGGAGGGAACAACATGTAAAAAGACCCTGTGGTCGGAGCAAAAAAAGCCATTTCAAGGGAATAAAATTATCAATAAAGATATAAACTGTCTTCAGTCAGAAGGGGTATCCCCAGAAGAAATACTGGGCTTGCTAACAGATATTTGACAAGTTGAAAGGGGAACTTACAGATTTCCCCTTGGTGATGCCAGAGCAGCTAAACAAAGCAGTAGCATCAAATGCCTTGATATAAGAAGAACTAACTCAAGCAATCAAACTCCCAGGGTACAGAGTTAGAAGTGGGAGGTGTGCGGAGAGTGAGAATGACCAGATACGTCTATGGGAAGGCCACTAGTCTGAATGTCAGGGTACCTGGGTCACAGTCCTGGCTCTGTTAAATAGCGGCTGTGTGACATTTGGGAAGTCACTACTTTCTCAACAGATTGTGATCCCAGTTTGGATCTAAATTCTGACCTGCCCCTTATTAGTGCATAACCATGGGCAACTTACACAACTAATCTGAACCTCAGTTTTTTCCTTTGAACAGATAGGGATAATAACAGTTTCCTTGTAGAAGTGTAAGGATCACATGAGATAGTAAACATCAAATGCCTACTTGTAGCAGATGCTATTGGTGCTCCACCCATAGACCTCCTAGCTGCCGCTGTTTCATGACCGATTTCGATTTCCAATTGACAGAACTGCATTTTATGCCTGAGGACTTTCTTTCCAGTATCTTGGAAAGTCACTTTGCCCGTGTGCAAGTAACACTTGCCTGCCTTCCACAGCAGCCCTCAGGCAATGACTCCAGAGTGGAGTATAAATGCTCCAGCTTCCTCACCCTTTCAATAAAATACTTCTCAGGTTTGGGTTTTACTCCTTTTCCCAGATTTTCCCAGAGGATTAAGTTCCACTCACCTTGTACTCCTGGAATAAACCACTTGCACTCAAATCTTTATCTCAGGGTCTGCTTCTGGGAGAACCCAAACTAAGACGTGGTACAACATATATCATATAGTAAGCACTCAATAAATATTTGATGAATTAATGATTTATGATGAAAACTATTATCCTTACTAGAGAAAATAAGTTTTCCAGGAGAACACTAATGATTGTTCCAGTATCTAGGAGAACTCTAAAGACTATTCCAGCATAAAACTTGGAATAGAAAGGGTTCATCATTTTTCTTTGGTACAAAAAACAGAGAGCAGCCATATGGGTAAAGTAACAGCTAACTAGATTCAAAGCAAAAGTCATCTGGACTGGTAAGAAAGCCAAGCAAGACCTGAAGATAGCAGCAGATGTTATCTATAAATTATTTGAAGGAGATTAAAGAAGCTGCAAAAAGCCAAATGCTGGTGCTTCCCTCTAGGACACAAGCCCAGACTCTGTCGGTACGCCAGACTTAGTAGGAACTGGCCTCTCCTTCTGTCCTCCAATATTTCAGGATAGTCAACCACATAAAGATGCAATATGTTATGTAGGTTTACATATATAGAATTCAGGGGTACTTATGGCAGCGATTAAGTCTATGCATGTCGTGGCTAATCAGTAAGGGGCATCTGTGGGGTTACAAGGATTTCTCAAGCTTATAAGAAGTTATGTTCACAACCAGCTCCCTTGGCAATGTCAAGCATCCCTTTTGGGGATAGGGATGAAGGTTGGTAATTGTAGTAAACTCTAGCCAATAAAGACATGATGCAAAATGGGAGTGACCATTTCAGCCATGAGCCACGTGATTCATTTCGCTCCAGGATCCTCATCATGGACCTCAAGCTAAGGATCACAATTATACTATTTTTACCATTAACTAGTACTACCTTAATAAAAATCTCTTAGAAAACTGTGGTCAGCAGTCTTTCAGATTGAGAACACTGAGCTATGTAGTAGAATGTGTTTCCCAGGGACTTTTGTGCACATTCAAACCAAGAGAAGAAAACTAACTCTCAGACTTTACCTTGATCTTCAAAAATAATAATTTTCATGGTTTACTATGTGGTAGTCACTGGGTGGAATATTTAGTGTGCATCATTTTACTCATCCTCATAACCTTCTTCCAGTGTTAGCTGTGGCTGTACAAACCATTTTAAAATTTCATGTCTTAACACAATAACCACTTTTATTTCCAAAGAGTCTAGGGCCAAGTTGTTCTGGGCCAGCTGATCTCAGCTGGGCTCACTCACATGCCTGTGGCCTTGGCTGGGACAACTGGGCTGACCTGGCTCTGCTCCGCATGGTCTCTTATTCTCCAGGTTTGATCTCATGGTGCAGACAGGGTTCCAAGAGAATAGAAGCATGGGCTTGGAACTAGTACATCTTTTCTTCCACCACAATATGTTGCCAAAGCAGGTTAGCACTGATTTAAGAAGTGGGGGGAAAGATTCCATCTCTTGATGGGAAGAGCTTCAAAGTCACATTGCAAAGAGCATGAATACTGGGAAGGGTAAAGAATTGTGACCATTTTTCAATCAGGTTAAGACATCTGGCAATTGGTGTGATAGGCTCCCTGATGCTCTGAAGAGAATAAAATGTAGCCGACCTTGGGAAACTCAAGGTCTGCAGGCCTTCACATGCAGTCAGGGCAGGGAGGGATAGGGTTAGAATTCCTTAGAATACTCTCTTCAACTCTTCATTTTACTAATTAGATTTCCCCTCTGTTCCTCTGAGAAGCCTTCTCCACTTAACCCCTTATACATTCCTAAAACATACTCAAATTCTTTTGTCATAGCTCTTATCATATTGCATTGTATTTCTTTAACTCGCTAACTTTCTTCAGAAGGTAGCTTTTCGAGGGCAGGAATTGTATTTCTTCTTCATCATTATACCATATGTGTATCAACTGGCTGAGAGTGTGGCAAAGAATTGCCTCACAAAAAATATTGTATTGTTTGCTGAATGGAAATTCAGAAAAATATGAATGAAAATAATAAGGAAAGTCACTGTTGACTGAGAGTGCGCAGACACATGGTGACCCTCATTATTATTCAAGTGAAGGGATTGGAACCCTGGGATAGAGAAATCCCAGCATTGAATGCTGGGTAGCTCACATTCAACTCCCTTCTTGCTCTTTTCCCTTGGGTAACTCTCTACTTGCCAGAGGACCATTGCATTTTAACACCCTTAAAAAAGACAGTCAGTCATCTGTCTGCAGGCTTTTGTACAATTGAAAGCTAAAAGTCTATCAGAGGGTTCTAAACAAGGGTGCATTTATTGATTGGATTTCTGTCTCCCATGGAGCTTGGAAATAAATTGTCCCCAGTTTTTGGTGAGGTATACAGATCTGCTGGACCATTTTCTTTTCAGCCATGCTTCCAATCACTAACTAATTATTTTTTCCAATTTGTACCTAATAAAATTTTATTTGGATCAAAATTGAATAGTCTTGGTTATATGGAACTAGATCTGGAAAATATTGGGTGATAGAGAATATATTAGAAGATAACAGGATCACCTTGTTGGACATGATTAGCCTACACCATTAATTTCAGCTTAAAATTACAAAATTTAAGGTAATTTTCCTAAAAAGAGAACAACAAAAATGAAAAAAGTTACTTTTTTCTGAAACCATTTTTCTTATAGTATTGGTAAGGTTGAACAAAGAAAAATATTAGGTTACATGTGACTTGCTAAATTTTTTCAATAAGCCTCAATAAAACAAATTTCCTGATTAAAACCATCTTTGTGAAATAAAATTTGATATAAGCGTTATCATGTTCAGAACTTAAGCAAATTTGTCAAGCAATTTAACTCTGAGAAACTAGTTAAAGACTCCATAGAAATGGAATGAATAAATACACATAACATTTGACCCAACAATTTAACCTATAGGAATTAATTTTACAGGTGTCCTTTAACATGTTCACAAAAATGAACATTCAAGACTATTTATTGCCACATTTTATAATAATGAATTAGGAATAATCTAGACCATCAATAAATAGCTAGTTAGTTACATAAATCCAGTGTGTGTATGTGTGTGTGTGTGTGTGTGTGTAAAAAATTGAATGTCATGTAGCAGTTAAAATGAATGAGGTAACATATCTGTGTACCAATATGGAACTTTCTCCAAGATACATTGTCAAGTGTAAAAGAAAAGCAAAGTAATGAACAATGATGTTCATGCATGCATACTAAAATTGGTATTTAACATTTAAGAAATGGTACAAAGGTTGAATTTTCTGGAAGGATACATTAAACACAGTAAGAGTGATTGTCTCCTGGGTGAGAAACAGAGGTCTGTAGAATAACAGTGAAAGAAAGAGTTCACTTTGTTTTATATCTTTTTTTTGTTTTTGCTGAGGACGATTTGACCTAAGCCACCATCCGTTGCTAATCCTCCTCCTTTTGCTGAGGAAGATTCACTCAGAGCTAACATCTGTTGCAAATCTTCCTCTATTTTCTATGTGGGTCACCACCACAGCATGGCCACTGACCAGTGGTGTAGGTCCGCACCCAAGAACCGAACCCGGGCTGCCAAAGTGGAGTGTGCAGAACCTAACCACTAGGCCATGGGGCTGGCCCTGTTTTATAACTTTTAAACTTTTTACCTTATACTTGCATCATCTAAGGACTCAAGAATAAGTTTCAGTGAAAAATTAAACCTGCTCTTAGGTCAATTATATAGTTTACATCTTACCCTACAAAAGCTTCCATCCTAACCAAGAACATAAAAAACAAAACAAAACAGGAATGTCAAAAGACAAGACTAAGTGGCTAAAAAGTTTTTAAATGGAGACAAGAGAAAATAGAAAATATATATAATTGTACATCTATTAAAGAATTTGAATGTGCAATATTACATTTTCTTACCAAAAAAAAAAAATCAGTACCAGATGGCTTCACTGTCAACTTTTTGTGAGCTTTCCTACCTCTAACTAGCATCCTCACATTTGGTCAGTTAGAGGACACTGCTGAGATTGTGCTTGCAAGCCATTTAATGCACCATGGAGAATTCCCAAGGAAATGTCCACTAGCAGAAGGTATCTGGGCTGCCACCCCACTTTTCCCAGGCAACAAACCATTTCATTGCCACCCCTGTGCACATTGTCTTTGAACTGTTACACTTGAACAAACTTCAGTGTTCTTATTTCTTTCACGCAGTTTTAAGTTGAGTATATTCACATCACTAAAATGGCTTACAATTTAAGAGACAGACAATCCTAAGCATTGACAGGGATGACAAGAATGTGGAACAACCAGAATTCTCATCATCTGCTGGCAAGAGTGGAAAATGATACAAGTTCTTTGGAAAATACTGGGCAGGATAGCCTAAAGCTGGAATTACCAATTTACTCTGATCCAGCATTTGTACTCCTTGGCCTATGCCCAAGATACACGAGTGTTTATGTCCACCAAAAGACACATACAAGAATGTTCAGAGCAGAATTATTTTTTAACAAAACCTCAAACTGGAAACAACTCACACATCTGTCAACAGTAAAATAAACAAATAAATTTAAAAAACTACATTTGTGTAATGGAATTACTATATGGAATATAGAACAAATTACAGAATACAGAACAAATCATTGCTACACATAACATAGACTAAGAATGTTATTTTTAAAAAGCTAGAAAGTGAAAATGTACATGCTGTATGATTTCACTTACCTAAAGTTCAGAAATCAATCCAAACATATCTATCGTTGTAATGAGCTGTGCAAACTGCACAGGTGAAGGGCACAGTCCCCACAAGACTGCCCTCACTTCAAGTCTCAGCCACAAGTTCAAGGCCCACAGTGCCACCCTCACTTCATATCAGCTGGCTGCAAATTCAGGGGTCTCCACCAACTACCCTCAGGTTCAATAATTTGCTAGAAAGACTCACGTAACTCAGAAAGCACTATACTTACGATTATAATTTTATTATAGTGAACGATACAAATTAGAACCAGCAAAGGAAGAGAAGCATAGGGAGGAATCTGGGAGGGTTCCAGATGTTAAGCTTCCTTATCCACAGGAATGCTTTCCTCTCCTGGAATAGATGTGTCACAACACACATGGAGCACTGCCAACTAGGGAAGCTTACTGGAGATATGGTGTGCAGAGTTTTTATAGAGGCTTGATTGTATATTGCCTACATGGTTGACTTTTAGCCTCAGCCCTTCCTGTAGGTTTGAGCTAATACCTTTAGTCTCCAGTTCCTCCAGAGATCAGATAGGACATGGCATGTCTCAAAACCCCCGATAAGTCACATGGTTAGTCTTTCTAGTGGCCAAAGCTCCGGCTAACAAAGACACTGCTCTCAGGCCAGACATTCAGGGGCCTAGAGATCACCTCCCAAGAGCCAAGGACAAAGTCCAGATCTCTCTTTGGGTAAGGTTAATTCCTCACTACACAATATTGATGGCAGTCAGAATAGCGGTTACATTTAAGGGCATGTAGGAGCCAGGGAGGGTAGGATGCTCACTTCTAGGGTGTGGGGTATGTTCTATTTCTTGACCTGGTGGTAGTTACACAGGTCTGTTCACTTTGTAACATTCATTGAGCTGTATTTTTTATGATTTGTGTGCTTTTCTGTATGTGTGCTATAGTTTAATAAAAATGTATACTTAGGGAAAGAAATTCAAAAACTGGAGATGCTGCTCAGCCAGAGCAGATATTTAATAGCGTGAAACAGAGAGTGTTATACAATTCATGGCTTCTACCCAGTAGGGAAGCACTTTTCAGGTTGAACTCAACACAGAAGCTACACTCTTCCTGCCAAAGAAACAGCTGCAGTGAAACCTTCCTGCTGCTAAGGTGCTGAAAGACCATTTCAGCCCCAAATGGCATAGGTCATGAATGGTGTGTGGCCCAGAAAATCTCAATGAAGGATGCAGAGTCAGCGTGAGGAAGGAAGAGAAAGCAGAGAGAGAGGAAAAGAGGAGGGGAAAAAGGAAGAAAAAGAGAAAGAAGACCAAGTAGTAGAAATATCTCTTTAGCTAAATATTCACTCATGACTTAGAATTTCCCAGAACAGTCGCTGAGATGAGGATTTGTGTGCAAGTGATTTATTAAGAAAAGGCTCCTTGGAGAAATAGTAAGGGAGTAGGGGAAGTAGGACAGTGAAGGGCAACAAGCCAAGCACGGTTGTGATTTTAGGCAAAGTCCCAGCCTCAGCCTGATCCTATAGTGGAGCTCTGGGGTGTAAATTATGGGGTAGAGTCTGTCTCCCCTCACAGCAAGGCAGCTGGGTTTCCATGCTCCTGTAACAGTTAGTCATTTGCTAGGGGCCACATCAAGAGGAATGTAAGTTCCTAGGCATTTCCAACTCCCCATAAGTGCAGGCAAAGCAGCTCTAGGATTTTGAGGACCATCCTCCAAGAAGAGCCAGCGCTGGGGGTCTAGTGGTTAAGACTTGGTGCTTCAACTACTGCGGCCCGGGTTTGTTTCCCGGTCAGGGGACCACACGACCTGTCTGTCCATTGTCATGCTGTGGCAACTGCATGTTGTGTGATGCTGACCAGCAAGGTCACCCCTGGTGGACAGGTTTCAGTGGAGCTGCCAGACTAAGATAGACTAGGAGGAAGGATCTGGGTACCCATTTCTGAAAAAATTGGCCATGAAAACCCTGTGAATAGCAGCAGAGCATTATCTGACATAACACCAGAGGGGGAAAGGATGGCCCAAAAAGACTGGGTAGGGTTCAGCTCTGCTGTACACAAGGTCGCTAAGAGTCAGAATCAACTCAACAGCGCTAACAACAACCTCCAAAGAGAGTTGCCTAGTGGTGTGAATTATTAGGAACTCAAGTATACAGAAGTCGAGGGAAGGGCTTGGAATGAATCCTAGGGGATCACGGAGGAATAGTAACTGTGTTCACTACACCTAATGAGGAAGGGCTTGAAATTAATATAAAATATGCTATATATTTTTTTGTACTTTGTTGTATACATTCTTGTTTAAGTTGAACATTTAGTATACTGCATTCAGCTGTCATGCCTGGTTTGAGAAGGGTCGTTCTCAGTCAACCTTTCATAATGTCCCAAGTTAGATCGTCTCTTAAATTATTGTTAAGGACATTTACTCAAAATGGGTGAATTCCAGCCAGTCATTTCAGTCACTATTTTAGAAGAAATACAGGGATAGAAAATGCCCCTTACCTTACAGTGCCTGGGAAAAATCACAGGCCTATCAAGGTGGGCTATGAGTTTTGAGATCATTCACTTAAAAAGTGGTGAGTGAAGAAGACATTGTGAAAGGTTCTAGTGATACAAAGATAAACATTTGTAGACCTTGCTCTTGAAGAACCCATATTCTAAAGAACACAGTCAAATTATAATTTATAAGACATTATGGTAAATGCTATAATAAAAATATGGAAAGCAAATGTTGCAGAGAAGTAATACATTTGAGCAAGACTTTGCAAAGCAACTTAAACGGCTTTTTCTTCCTTCGACACACTTTTATGTCACTATAATGTTCTGTGTCCTGCAGACGTATTATCACATTTGAAATAGAAAAGAGGTAGTGCTATTTACAAATGAAGAAACTGAAGTTGTGACAAAAGCAATACTCAAACAGCTTATTAATGGTTAATCTGTATGCTTGGTGAACCTGATCCAGCAGAAACATTTATTTTTTTCAGTTTCATTTTTTTCACTTCTAAGTAGGACATATAACATACAACAGGGGTCAGCAAACTACTGCCCACAGGCCATATCTAGCCCAACGCCTGTTTTTGTAAATAAAGATTTACTGGAACACATCCAAAGTCATTCATTTACAAATTATCTATGGTTGCTTCCCAGCTACAGGGCAGAGATGACTTGTGACAGACACCATATGATCTGCAAAGTCTAAAATATTTATCTAGCCCTTTTAAGAAAATGTTTCCTGACCACTGTTATACCATAATAGACATGAAAATTGAGACTATCTGCTCATAATTTACTTGTACTACTATGTCTCTACCCTCTTAGAAGCTGACTACTTGTGTCATTTCTTATCTAATGTGGTAAAACTCCAGGGGCAGAGGGGAGGCCTATTTGCATCCTTTTCTCTCACTACTTTTAACACAGAAATTCAAAATCAAGTACTTAAAAATAAATGTTTGTGATGACTTTTTCCCCAGCCTTTCTGTTAGCAGTAAATGCAGTAGACACTCAATAATTGTTTATTGAATAAACTGCCACCATGGTTTTCTGTGGAACTGCTAGCTCTTTAAAAAGTTTTTAAAGAAATCTTTAGAAAAACATATGGGACTCCAGGTTCAACATTCAGATAGAAAAGGCCTTCTATTGCTTTCATCAGATTGTTGAAGCTTGTTGGTCAATCCAAAGGCGGTGAGAAAATTATATAACCTACCAGTCCATAAAATGGATCATAGCTAATACAATATTCAAGAGTGACATATAGAGTTACAAAAAGGAGTAAGATAGTTTTGGTGTGGCCCATATTCTAATTGAGTGTAAATTTATAAAGGACAGAGTTAGAAGAAAACTTCATATAACAGTCTTCTTCAAAAGAATCTATAAGAAAAAAGAGACAAAGTTAAATGTGTTAATAACCTACCCAAAATTTATGTTGTAAAATTCTTATATATTTTACAAACATGTAAACAAATTTAAAGGTATAGGTTCCTATTATGTAAAACTCGCAGAGAAGGGATTTTAAAATTAAGGTAAATAAGGTTCTCCAAGAAGGAAAAAAGAATAGTATTTCCATAGCAATTAATGGCCAGACTGATAAAAGTCTTGGCCTTGTTTATATAATTCTAAACTCATTCAAAAAATTCAAGAATCAACTTTATGACTTAAAAAAGAAATACTGGTTTCCACCACAATGATACTTATATTTACATTTATGAAGGGCTTTATGGTTCATGTGGCATGCCAATCATATCATATCTGGTTCTGTAGTTTCTCTCGAATTCTACTATGATTTGTTTCCAAGTGGATTTGTCCATAACCTTACTGTAGTTCAGCAAAGTGCCTGTCCCCATTGAGAACTGATTTGTACAAAGTTCTTTGGTCTCCCGCTGTCAGTAAAGAGAACATATAAGCTCCGAGAATGATTAAGGTAAAGGCTCAAGTAAGTTTCTTACTTTAGAAAAATATCAAAACTCTTTGAGACTGCTTCCTGAAATCTAGCTACTTGGGCTATAGAACTCAATAGTTAATAAGTAAAAAATTTAGTTTCCAATTTAGTTGAGGTTAAGTTGGAACTTCTGACTCCCAGGATAAAACAATGGTCTCACCTCTCCATGAGTGTGCTTCCTGAATTTCCTAGATATTCCGTCTTTACTTTCTGTTTACTCAGATACAGAATTTTATATTAAGAAACCAAACTTTTCCATTAAGTTTTTCTTCATTTAGTTTTGTTCTGAGCCTAATAAATAGCCTTCAGTATGGAACATATGGACTTCCACTCTTATTGCAAAGCCCAACCAAGCATCTTGGAAGTACTAACTTGAAGATTTGGTAATGAAAGCAAATCCTTGAAAGCCTCAGCCCCATTCATTAGCACAAATCCAAACCCCCTGCAAGTAGCTGCAGGGCCACCTCTAAGCTGGCTCCCTTTCCAGTCAATATATAAATAAGAAGGAGGTCTGTACCTACAGAATTTGAATTATTACAGCAGGGAGCTGAGTTCAAGCCATAAATAAAACAAATAGCTTGCTCCCCATAAAGCTGATCCTAGGTAGGAAATCAATTTCTCTCTCTGCAGAAAACGACCGGTCTTCTACCACCCAAAAGTTTTGTTTGGAAAAGTGCCAGTCACCTAATGGGTGCTGAATAAATACTCTTAGGATTATTCCAGTCAAATCCATTACAGTCTTTTCAAGAAAAGTCATCTTATCAGCACGACCTTTGACGTTGTTCTCTTGGGGTCTTTCTTGCTTCTATAGAGCAGGGATTGTATCCTTAATTACTCTAAATTTTGGCTTAGTGCTTTCTTCTGACTTAGTAGTTCATCTGAAAATTCTTTCAATAAAAGAGATCTTGCTCAGGAGATCTTTTATAAATGGTCAGGGAGACCCATCTGAACAAAACAATTAGGTGCTATCTTTACTGCAGGGCAGAGACTCAAAGTAAATATATTTTTATTGCCCTTCCTTATAGCCCTGTGAGTTTCTGATTTAAAATCCAGAGATAAAGTTAACCTTCTACAAAGAACTCTTTCTGAGTGGGCCCTTCAGCAAGCCAGTCATAGCTACTCTGTACAGAGATTCTGGTTTGTGAATTAAGAGGTATCTATTCTGCAAAAAAAAAACAAATAATGAAGTAATTTCTCCTTTTAACACCATATGTTGTTCTTTCTTTGTAACTGAAATTAGCTAATTCAGAAATCTAAAATCTTTTGAGGCAGTAAGACAAAAATTTTCCCCTTCTTAATTTCCATAAATGGAATATTTTAATCCCTATATTCTTATCCATCATTCACAACTTTTTATATGCCTCTTCCAACCCTGACCTCACAAGTCCTGGGTATAGTGTTAATGTTATAAGTGAGGATTTTAAGTACTTTGAGGCCATGGGCCAGGTTTTATGAACAGTATTTTACATTTTCTCATTCCCTTTGTCTGTTTCCTACTCTTGCTCTCCCTTTCAACTTATTTTGTTTACAAATGCTTTCACTAATTATCCCATTTTCTCCCTGGAAGAATTCTATGATTCATTATCATTACTTCCATTTTAAAGATGAGAAAACTGAAATTTATCAGCTTATCTAAGGTAACACAGCAATCCATTCATTCATTTGGTAAACATTGAACTAAGAAGAGGGTCTAGTCTTTCTTCTGCTTAAAACCCTTCAGTGTCTTCTAGTTGCTCCTACAACAAAGTCCCGAATCCTTAACTTGGATGACAAGGCCTTGACTAATTCGCCCCTGCTTCAATCTCCCACCTGCCTCATGTCATTCTTCCTCCTACTTCCCCTCTAGTCACACCACACACCTGTCAGACCCTCAGAATTCCAAGTCTTCTCTCATCCAGAGCACATTGCATATATGGTTCACTCTTCCTGGATAACTCTTTTCCATCCTAATAAGTGCTTCTCATCCTTTATTTTCAACTCAAATTTTATTTCCTCTATGAAGTCTGCTGTGATCCTCCTCAGAGTACAGAGATCCCCCTCATATACATTCTCATAGCACCTAGCATTTCTCTTCATTCTTTAACCAGAGTTGTTATCCAACAATTATTTGCTTAATTACAAGCTCCCTGAAGGCAGACACTGTTCAGAATGCTTTACACAAAGTTGGTAATCTATAAATATATCTAATACGTATGAATGAATATGTATGAAATGAATAAACTGAATGAAAAAGCAAACTCTACCTACTAAAGCAATAATCCTCCTATTATGTGTTTTAATAACTTAAAAACATCGTTAAAAATTAATAATCTTGTTCTTTCCATTTGAATTTCCTGATTTTGCTCTCAATCATTATTTTTCATGTGTAATAGTCATGGATGAAATTAGGCCAGCATATATAATGACCTGTTTGCAATCACTTTTCTCTTACTGACAACTCTATCTTTTTTATTTGTAAACATCCTTATAGAGTATATAAGAAAATATAATAATAAATTACACTTTGTATACATTGTGCATCAAACATGCACTAATAATACATATCATTATTATCCTAATTTTACAAATGCGCAAATTAAAGTTTAGACTTCTCCAGGGAAAGACAAACATGAGATCTGGGTAGTTTTGACTCTAAACTAACCACGATGTTGTATCATCTTCCCAAAATGTTCTCCAAACCCTCACTTATCCATTATCAAACTTCTGCAATATCCAATCTGAGAAAAGTGCAAATATACTCTTAAAAGGCTTAATAAATATGTCATTGGGCTTGCTTATAATGTTATTTATAATTAATCATTACAGTATAAGTGGGTAGACTATTTTACAGTCTGTGCTGAAGACTCATGGCAATCTTAATGACGAATATTGTGTTATAATTATACATTATAATTACTGATATATTATCATTAGTAGATAAATGATTTTGCTCTTGAATTCAGTTCAGAATTTGTATATTGAGTGTTTAGAATATATCCATGATATCACAGATCTGACATACCATGGGGATTCAAATCATACATATATGAAACAGATAACAACATAAAATAATAAATAAGTAAATAAGTAATAGAGGATCTACCTTGGATAGGAAAAATACTAGCAGGTCAATAGATTTGCATTCTAGTTCTCCCTCAAATCATAACATGTAGGTAGTCATTATCTGTGTCATTAATTTGGCTCTTATACTTCTTTGTAGAATTGTCTTTTACATACATTTTCTCTATTTCCTGAACTAGATTTTGCTTCCTTGAAGACAGGGCTCACATTCTGTCGTACTTTTTTATCTCACACAGTGTCTTGAAAAGACTTAGTAAAACTTAATGTTCGCTTCCTATTTATTTACCCTCTGGATAGAAACAATGGAACTATGTTATTAAGGCTTCTGAAGATCATGAAGAAGCAATTCAGCTTAATACCAACAGCAAGGTAAATTCTCTAAACACTTTTGAGCAGAGGAAAATTTGTGACATTAATGTTTTAGTAAGACTTAGTTGAGAGCAGTGGAAGAGTGGACAAGAAAGACCAGATTTAGGAAAATCAGTTTGGAAGCTTCAGTAATAAAAGAGGGTAGTAGTAGGAGAAGAGAGAGAATAAACTTTTGCAGGGAGAATTAAAAGGCCTTAGTGACTGATTTGTGAGATAGAGCTGAAGACAAGTCATCAATCAAAGATAACTTCAAGGTTCCAGTCCTGGGGAACGCAGACAATGGCTTGGTCATTTCCAGGAATAAGAAATTAGGGAAGGACGTCAATTTAGGATGTCAAAAAGATAATGAGTTGTGCTTTGAAAGGAGAGAAATAGTCATGAAACTATGTAGTAATAGTTGGAACATGAACCTGAATCTCGAAAGAAAAACCAGATTAGAGATATAGATTTGGTAGTGAGTCACATAAAGCTGATAACCAAAGCCATGAATCAGAAGAATAAATTATCATACTCCGCATAAATAGTGTACCTATTTTCTTTCAGGTAACTATTTATAATTTCTTAATAATTTGATAATATTCTGTTACATACATAATATATTTATAAAATTTTCAAATATTATTGTATTCCCATATGCTTTTGCAAGTTTATATTCTTTAAAATGAAATCAGAGCCTTAAAACATTGAACTTCGTAGAATTTTTAAGGTTTCTTCTTTCTTGGAAATTATTTACAGCATACTTTTTGAGTCTTATGTTGTATTCTAGAAACCCTAAATGCTGCACTGTGTCAGTTGAAACTGTGTTTCATTTCTGTTTTGGGTTTTCCCTAAACATTGCTAATATGATTAATGAACCAGACAAAAAAATTCGAGTGCTGGGTTTTTTTCTCCAACCTCTTATGGATGTGAATGCAAAAGGCATTTTAAAATACTTTCTCTATTCCCCTCCTTCCACCCTAGGGAGGAAATGTACATTTCTGTTTCTAAGTTACAGATCCTTCCTGGCATCAGACTTATTCCCAAAGGATTTTCAACTCAAAAAACAATGTGTTTTCTGTGCAAATCACATAACCAATTTAAATTTTTATAGCGTCAATATTGTGCCTTTTACCATGTCTACTGCAATGTAGAAATGCAAGGGGACCTTTAGAGATTCCCACTTCTGAAACTCACTACTCATTCATTGAGAAAAACCGTGACCCTTTGTCAGGTATATCCAAATGATTCTTCATGACTCCCATTATCTTTCATGATAGATTCAGGGATTGTTCATATTGGTTTTATCTTTGCAAGAGTCATTTATCAAGCACTGGCTATCCAGCTGTTACCAATTGAAATCCATTTTAATGGAATAATTTTTTAATATTAAAATCAAAAACTATTGTTAATGGTAGTAATTAAAAGGGGTCAGAAAGAAGGGCAAAAATATGAGCTCAGGATACACACATGTTCTATGTTATATTTAAAAGATAAACTTTGGCTAAGATACATAATTGTGCATTGAACATGTGCTCTGTCTTTTGAAGAAAAGTTCTGTTTTCTTGTGATGAGACAAACACACATCTCTCTCTGATGAGAGAGATTTTTGGACAGGCAGAAATGGAGAGTGTAGCAAATTAGCTGTAATTGAGTAAAAGCCAAATAATATTCAGAGAGTGTCTTCAGAGTACCCAAATAATCTACCCAGACGTAATTGTGGTACCTGGCAACTATCCTGCCCAAAGGAGGGTGATTATCATGGTCTGGCCTAATATACAGAAAAACACAGAAGAAACTCATGAGGGTATTTATGCATATGTTTTGTGTCCCAAACTTTATCCAAGAAAATGGTGCACTCTGGATTCTGACAAAAGAGTTGGCCTAGGATGGGATTATTTGTGTGCATGAAAACAGCATTAAATACACACACACAGAGACACACAGTAGAATTGACTTTGGGGGCTGGCCCCGTGGCTTAGCGGTTGAGTGTGTGCGCTCAGCTACTGGCGGCCCAGGTTCAGATCCCAGGTGCGCACCGACGCACCGCTTCTCCGGCCGTGCTGAGGCCGCGTCCCACATACAGCAACTAGAAGGATGTGCAACTATGACACACAACTATCTACTGGGGCTTTGGGGAAAAAAAAGGAGGAGGATTGGCAATAGAAGTTAGCTCAGAGCCGGTCTTCCTCAGCAAAAAGAGGAGGATTAGCATGGATGTTAGCTCAGGGCTGATCTTCCTCCCAAAAAAAAAAAAGAATTGACTTTGGGTCAGTCTCCTGATTGAAGATGAAAGAAACTTGTACCATCATAGCCAAGGTCAAGTGCCAGGTATTAATTTTGGTAATACAAGACATTTAAGTAAACTTACTCATATGACCTAAATTCCAGGTTTTCTGTTAATTTTGTGTGATTCCCAGAAACACTAGCCTATCGTTCTGCAGAGTCTCAGTAATATCAATTACCTCATCAAAGAATTCTAAAAATTAAATGCAACCCTTCAGTAAGAGATATTCTTTATAGAAAGGTTAAAGGTTGGTTTGAGTGTGTATGGTGTGTGGGAAGGGGGCATGTTTCCCTTAGCCATAATCCCCAAGATGAAATTCTGGAATCATCTCTCCATTAACAAATTCTCCTAATTTGGATTCTACTCCCACACTTGGATCTACACTTACCAAATGTAACAAAAACAAAAGACATTAAAACACAAGATAATTTAGTGATCATTGTTCCGTTTCAGATAAAATATAAGATCCTAAAACCCCTGAGTTCCATGAAGAGACATAGTGCCTGGATCAGGAATGCTTCTGGACATGGAGACCATTCTGTGAAAGTCTCCTGGGATATTTTGCAGTACATCCTGATGTTTTTATGCCACCTGCTGAAAGCACCCGGGCATGGCATTTCTAATCTCATCATTCCTCACTAGCGTGGAGGAGGGCTTTCCTCATTCCCTGCCTGTGTGGTCCACTGTGTTCTGACATGTGTCTTTTCCTGGCCCTTCGATGACACCAGCTCTCCCTGCATGCACTGAATAGTAGTAAAAGAATTCTAAAAGTTTCTGCCTCAATCTGTCAGAGCTTGTGGGCACTGCTCTTCTAAGCAGTGCCCACCACTCTAGTAATAAAGGTGCCAGGTCAGGGATTCATTCCTGAAATGCATGTCCTCAATTTTCTGCATAATTTAGTGCTGTACGCAGAGTTTCTCCAAAAGGGAGGGCTATCATTATGGCTATTCACACAGTTGACCCATCTATCCTTCAGAACTTCACCTCTCCTCTCAACTATAGCAAAGCACTAATTCCTCTCAAGTAAGATTGGTAGAGTCTCACCCCACTCATCAATCATTCCTACCTCTCCATCAGAGGAGAGACCACTTTCGATGTCTTTTCTCCCTACTGGTCTGGTTGCTGGTAAGGCTGTAATTTCCAAATTATCAAGATCTCAATTCAAGTAAAGCTGTTGTCCTACATAAAATATGAGAATGAACGCCCTAAAGACCTCCTTCCTCTCTCTCTCTATGAACGATTTCTTGCAGGTGATGTATTTTGAAAATTAAGAGCAAACACTGAAGATGTAAAGAATTTTTGAAAATTGCAAAAGGTTATAGTAAATGCCAAGTTAATTTTATAGGAGTGCTAGTATTAGCCAGCTTTTGTTACTTTAAGCTGCAGAAACAAACTCCCAAATTTCAGTGTTTGACAAAATCCCTCAGATTACAGCAGCAAGTCCATTGTGGTTCTGTTCTGGGATCCAGGATGAAGGAGCAGCAAGTATATAACATATGCCATTTGATGGCAGAGGGAAAAGAACAGCAGAACCCGGCCAGCCCCGTGGCTTAGCGGTTAAGTGCGCGCACTCCGCTGCTGGCAGCCGGGGTTCAGATCCCGGGCGCGCACCAACGCACCGCTTCTCCGGCCATGCTGAGGCCACGTCCCACATACATCAACTAGAAGGATGTGCAGCTATGACATACAACTATCTACTGGGGCTTTAGGGGGAAAAAAAATACATAAATAAAATCTTTAAAAAAAAAAAAAAAAAGAACAGCAGAACCAAGCAATGGTTGCTGAAGCTTTCACTGATGAAACGAATACACATGGCCAAGATTGGTGTCAGCATAGTGGAGAGTATAATCCTCTTAGAGAGGTGGTGAGGAAATAATTGGGAACAATAACACAATCTACCACACTGCTACATAGTGAAAAGCAGCCCTAGGTGACTTTATCCATTTAATATATAGTTCACAATCTCACATGTCCACGTGAGCCTAATAGGCAACATAAATGAGTTAAGAGAATGAGATGTAAGGAAATGGGATATATTAGCCTGGTCTACTAGTTCACTCTAGGCCCCAAGCATCACTTGTGTGTTAGTGGAAAACTTTCTGGCAAGACTCCAATTAATTCTTGACTTTGCAAGTTCACAAAACTCAACACTTATCCATTCACTTGAAAATGAACAGATTTTGTTAATTGACCCACATTATCCATTCCTACAAGAGAATTATTGATAAATTGGGATATTAACCTAAGGAGTATTGATCAATAGGATATAAATATAAAGTGGAACTGAAACAATTAAGCCTTAAATCCAGACATCCACAAACAATATCAAAGACTGTGGAAAGCCAAATTGGTAATCTGAAGGTTTTTTGTTAAACCAAGAATCAAAACAAAAGGAATTGGATAGTAAAACAGGATATATAATTTTTATTATATCTGAGCTGTCGAACAATGTTTGCCCTTCTAGTTATTTCTACTAAATAATGTCTCCCTCACTTTTGAATAGTTCAAGGGTTATTTCTGATATGGTCTTACCCTGTGGTTTTCATCATAGAATGTACTTTAAGATAGGTGACTTCTGTTTGCATTTGTCATTAAGTCACTTTCCGTCATTTCTCATAATATATTACGATTCCAAGTTTGTAGATGATATGAAATTGATTGCATTTTGGGTTAGTTGCATTCTAGTGACAAAAATAAGAGAATTTTTAACTGATCAGGAAAATATTCCTATTCTACATTTTGCAATGGATGATTTCTGGTGATTTGCTGAGAACTTTCCTTTTGACTTGCCTTGCAAGGTGAGGCAACTCTCCTTATTAGGTTGTCCATATGTGATTGCTTTTCCATTTCAATTTTCTCTGATAATTTTAAGATCTATCCACTCAATACAACTCATGGAATACATTTGGTTTACAGAGTGGTTCCCCAATGTACTAATGACTCAGTTCAAAGGTAGAAAACCATTGGCACCACCTGAGGCTGCCCATCAATCAATCAGTGTATATTTGTTGATTGCCTATAAACATGCACAAAAGTGTAGAAGATACAGTCCCTGCTCTCAGAGAATTTACAAAAGAGTATGTGAGAAGAATACACAAAAAGCAAATACACAACTCACTGTTTTAGAGGAATTATCAGAGAAGCACAAAATTGACTGTAGAAGACCAGAGGAATCAGAACAGCTTCTCCAAAGACATAGACTTTGAAGAATGAGCATGATGATTTGACAGGCAGAATTGGGCAAAAGCACATTCCAGATATAATTACTTTTTCTTCTGGCTTCAGGCAGGAAATAGTTCTATGTCTTTTTCTCTTATCAAAGTCAAGTTCTCAAATGTCTTATCAATATTTTTATATGGTTTTATTCAGTCTATTTACTTGGTTGATCACAACTGCTAGTGATATTTGCATATTCATCACTTATTAATTACTCTCAAAGGGTACTGACCCAATGACAATATTATGATGTTCCATGACAAAATTTTCGAGAGGCGGAGTCAAGATGGCGGCGTAGGCAGACTCTGAACTCACCTCCTCCCGTGGACACAGCCAATTTACAACTACTCGTGGAAAAATTACCCCTGAGACAGAACTGAAAACTGGATAAGAGGAACTCCTGCAACAACGGACAATCCTAACTGGGGTAGAAGAGGCAGAGACTCCCTTCTGGAGAGGAAAAACGCCACCTTCACAAGCCGCCAGCGTCACGGCCGCCGGGAGCAGCTCACAGGTACGCAGCCTCCCTGGAGGCGTGGGGCCCTGAGCCGGGAGCACCCCTGCTGTGGGCATTTTGTGGACCCAGCACAATCGAGACCAGCGGCATAATATCTGACTGTGCCTGCTACTAAAGCATTGGGGAAAACCCCCAGAAAACCCGGTTCACAAAGAAACTAAAACTGGCTCTTAAAGGGCCCACGCACAAACTCACCCGTACCAGAAAGCATCCTAAAATCACCAGAAAGAAAGGTGCACACTGCTTTGGTGACAAGAGACTCACCTAATAGGCCCTGAGTGCATCTCCGTGAGGGGTGAGACCTCTCCAGGGACTGGGACATTGGCGGCGGCCATTGTTGTGGCCTGGTGTGAGCGTGCTGACACAGACGCCATTGGAGTTTTCCCTGAGACCTGCTAGCCCAGGGTCTGCTCCACCCTCTAGAGCACCGATTTAATCCAGCTCAGCCAGGGCAGGCAGCCCACCCTAGAGACTGGCCCCACCTAACAACAAGCCCTCAGGCAACGTGTGGGCCTGCATAGATTGGTGACTGGATTTTCTGCAGCCTGGCAACTGAGCTGACTTGAGCGGGGCAGGGTGTGCACAAGGAGCGGGTGGAGAGTGTGGGGTGGTGGCGGAGTGTGTGGGGCTCCCGCCGTGGAGAGACTGGGTCCGCTTGGGGAGGTCGGGGCGCTCACACGGGGCAGGACTGTGTTGACTGTGTGTGTGGACCTCTGGGCGGCAGGGCTTGTCAGCTGCAGAAGACTTGTGCTTCTCAAAGACCCACATAGGAGGTTTGCCCCACCTTCCAAAGCCTGAAACAATTGGGTGCTCCTGTGCCTGAGGCCAGCCCCACCCAGCTGCAATCCTCAGAGAGCTGACAAGAGACCTAATAGGCTAGAGGTTTACAGCAATTCTAAGGCCCTGAGCCTAACAACCTGCCACACTGGGGGCCTACTCACTTAAAAGAAATACTGCAACACAAATGTGGTATTAGAACTTACAGCCAACTGTGCTGGGGCTCCCCACACCTGATAAAGAGACTGAAGGGCCCACAACAACTACAAGCAGCTGAGCATTACAACAGCTGGCCAGGAGCATAACTCAGCCTCCCTGGGCGCCTATAGGGAGAGCTAACAGGCCACAATAGAAGGACACACGTAGCCCACATAGGGGCCACCCCTGGAACATTGAGAACTGAGGGAAGCACACTGGAAGCCTCCTAAGGCATCACTTACATAAGGTCACCTATCCAAGAGCAGGAGACGTAGCTGACCTACCTAATACGTAGACACAAGCACAGGAAAAGAGGCAAAATGAGGAGGCAAAAGAATACATTCCAAGTAAGGGAACAGGACAAAACCCCAGAAAAGGAACTAAGTGAAACAGAAATGAGCAACCTACCCGACAGAGAGTTCAAACTAAGAGTGTTAAGGATGCTCACTGATCTGGGGAGAAGAATAGATGAACTCAGTGAGAATGTCAACAAAGAAATGGAAGATATAAAAAAGAACCAATCAGAAATGAAGAATACAATACTGGAAATGAAAAACTCATTAGAGGGACTCAAAAGCAGAGTAGAGGATACAGAAGAACGGATCAGTGAGCTGGAAGAAAGACTAGAGGAAATTACCCAAGGTGAACAGGTAAAAGAGAAAAGAATTAAAAAGAGTGAGGACAGTCTAAGGGACCTCTGGGACAACATCAAGCGCACTAACATCCGTGTTATAGGTGTCCCGGAAGGAGAAGAGCGAGACAAGGGGGCAGAGAATCTATTTCAAGAAATAATAGATGAAAACTTCCCTAACCTAAGGAAGGAAACAGACATCCAGATACAGGAGGCACAGAGAGCCCCAAACAAGATAAACCCAAAGAGGCCCACACCAAGACACATCATAATCAAAATGTCCAGAATTAAAGATAAAGAGAGAATCCTAAAAGCCGCAAGAGAAAGACAAGTTACATACAAAGGAAACCCCATAAGGCTATCAGCTGACTTCTCAGCAGAAACCTTACAGGCTAGAAGAGAATGGCACGATATATTTAAAGTGCTAAAAGGAAAACACTTACAGCCAAGAATACTCTACCCGGCAAGGTTATCATTCAAAATGGAAGGAGAGATCAAAATTTTCCCAGATAAGCAAAAATTAAAGGAGTTTGTCACCAAGAAACCAGTGTTACAAGAAATGTTAAAGGGACTGATTTAAGGGAAAAAGAGAAGACCACAAATAGGAAAAATGATCTATTTCCACGATTAGAACGTAATGGATACAAATGCACAAAAAAGAGGTTAGATATGATATCAAAAACATAAAAGGAGGGAGGAGGGTAGTTAAAGAGTACAGCTTTCAGACAGAGGTCAAACTAAAGTGACCATCAATTCTGTATAGAAGAAGTAAGGAACAGAGAAGGACTACTTAAACACTGAGGAAAAAAAAAAAAAGTTAAAAAATGGCAGTAAGTACATACTTATCAATAGCTACTTTAAACGTCAATGGACTAAATGCCCCAATTAAAAGGCATAGGGTGGCTGACTGGATAAAAAAACAAGACCCATATATATGCTGCATACAAGAGACACACTTCAGACCTAAAGACACTCACAAACTGAAAGTGAAGGGATGGAAAAAGATACTCCATGCAAATGGCAATGAAAAGAAAGCTGGGGTAGCAGTACTCATATCAGACAAAATAGACTTTAAAACAAAAACTGTAAAAAGAGACAAAGAAGGGCATTACATAATGATCAAGGGAACAATCCAACAAGAGGATATAACACTTGTAAATATCTACGCACCAAATGTAGGTGCACCTAAATATATAAAGCAATTATTAACAGACATAAAAACAGAAATAGACAGTAACACAATAATAGTAGGGGACTTTAACACTCCACTTACACCAACAGATAGATCATCCAAACAGAAGATCAATAAGGAAACATTGGCCTTAAACGACACCTTAGAACAGATGGACCTAGTAGATATATACAGAGCATTCCATCCAAAAACCGAAGAATACACGTTCTTTTCAAATGCACATGGAACATTCTCCAGGATTGATCACATATTAGGCCACAAAACAAGTCTCCATAAATTTAAGAAGATTGAAATAATACCAAGCATCTTTTCTGACCACAACGGTATGAAACTAGAAATCAACTATAGGAAGAAAATCAGAAAAGCCACAAATACGTGGAGATTAAACAAAATGCTACTGAACAACGACTGGGTTAACGAAGAAATCAAAGAAGAAATCAAAAAATACCTGGAGACAAATGAAAATACGACATGCCAGAATTTATGGGATACAGCAAAAGCGGTTCTAAGAGGGAAGTTTATAGTGTTATACAGGCCTATCTCAACAAACAAGAAAAATCTCAAATAAACAATCTAAAAATGCACCTAAAGGAACTGGAAAAAGAAGAACAAACAAAGCCCAAAATCAGTAGAAGAAGGGAAATAATAAAAATCAGAGCAGAAATAAATGAAATAGAGACCAAAAACAATAGAAAAATTAATAAAACCAAGAGCTGGTTCTTTGAAAAGATCAACAAAATAGACAAACCTTTAGCTAGACTCACCAAGAAAAAAAGAGAGAAGGCACAAATAAGTAAAATCAGAAATGAAAGAGGAGAGGTTACAACAGACACCTCAGAAATACAAAAGATTATAAGAGAATACTATGAAAAACTATATGCCAACCAATTCGACAATCTGGAAGAAATGGATAAATTCTTAGAATCATACAACCTTCCAAAACTGGATCAAGAAGAAGTGGAGAATTTGAATAGACCAATCACCAGTAAGGAGATCGAAACAGTAATCACAAACCTCCCCAAAAATAAAAGTCCAGGACCAGACGGCTTCCCTGGTGAATTCTACCAAACATTCAAAGAAGACTTAATACCTATCCTTCTCAAACTCTTCCAAAAATTGAGGAGGGGGAAGCTCCTAAGTCATTCTACGAAGCTGACATTACCCTGATACCAAAACCAGACAAGGACAACACAAAAAAAGAAAATTACAGGCCAATATCACTGATGAACATCGATGCGAAAATCCTCAACAAAATACTAGCAAATCGCATACAACAATATGTTAAAAAGATTATACACCATGATCAAGTGGGATTTATTCCAGGGATGCAGGGATTGTTTAACATTCGCAAATCAATCAACGTAATACACCACATTAATAAAATGAAGAACAAAAATCACATGATCATCTCAATAGATGCAGAGAAAGCATTTGACAAGATCCAGCATCCATTTATGATAAAAACTCTGAATAAAATGGGTATAGAAGGAAAGTACCTCAACATAATAAAGACCATATATGAGAAACCCACAGCTAATATCATCCTCAATGGTGAAAAACTGAAAGCTATCCCTCTAAGAACAGGAACCAGACAAGGATGCCCACTGTCACCACTCCTATTTAACATAGTATTGGAAGTCCTAGCCAGAGCAATCAGGCAAGAGAAAGAAATAAAAGGGATCCAAATGGGAAAGGAAGAAGTGAAACTGTCACTATTTGCAGATGACATGATTTTATATATAGAAAACCCTAAAGAATCCACCAGAAAACTTTTAGAAGTAATAAACGAATATGGTAAAGTTGCAGGATACAAAATCAACATACAAAAATCAGTTGCATTTCTGTACACTAACAACGAAGTAGCAGACAGAGAAATTAAGAATACCATCACATTTACAATTGCAACAAAAAGAATAAAATACCTAGGAATAAATTTAACCAAAGAGGTGAAAGATCTGTACACCAAAAACTATAAAACATTTCTGAAAGAAATTGAAGAAGACACAAAGAAATGGAAAGATATTCCGTGCTCTTGGATTGGAAGAATTAACATAGTTAAGATGTCCATACTTCCTAAAGCCATCTATAGATTCAATGCAATCCCTATCAAAGTTCCAACAACATTTTTCACAGAAATAGAACAAAGAATCCTAAAATTCATATGGAACAACAAAAGACCCCGAATAGCTAAAGGAATCCTGAGAAAAAAGAACAAAGCTGGAGGTATCACACTCCCTGATATCAAAATATACTACAAAGCTATAGTAACCAAAACAGCATGGTACTGGCACAAAAACAGACACACAGATCAATGGAATAGAATCGAAAGCCCAGAAATAAACCCACACATCTATGGACAGCTAATCTTTGACAAAGGAGCCAAGAACATACAATGGGGAAAAGAAAGTCTCTTCAACAAATGGTGTTGGGAAAACTGGATAGCCATATGCAAAAAAATGAAAGTAGACCCTTACCTTACACCATACACAAAAATTAACTCCAAATGGATTAAAGACTCGAATGTAAGACCTGAAACTGTGAAAGTTCTAGAAGAAAACATAGGCAGTACGCTCTTCGACATCGGTCTTAGCAACATCTTTTCAAACACCACATCTGACCGGGCAAGAGAAACAATAGGAAAAATAAACAAATGGGACTACATCAAACTAAAAAGCTTCTGCACAGCAAAGGAAACCATCAACAAAACAAAAAGACAACCTAACAATTGGGAGAAGATATTTGCAAACCATACATCTGATAAGGGCTTAATCTCCAAAATATATAAGGAACTCATGCATCTCAACAACAGAAAAACTACCAACCCAATTAAAAAATGGGCAAAAGACCTGAACAGACATTTCTCCAAAGAAGATATACAGATGGCCAACAGACACATGAAAAGATGTTCAAAATCATTAACTATCAGGGAAATGCAAATCAAAACTACAATGAGATATCACCTCACGCCCGTCAGAATGGCTATAATTAACAAGACAGGAAACAACATGTGTTGGAGAGGATGTGGAGAGAAGGGAACTCTCATACACTGCTGGTGGGAGTGCAAACTGGTGCAGCCACTATGGAAAACAGTATGGAGATTCCTCAAAAAATCAAGGATAGAACTACCATATGATCCAGCTATTCCACTGTTGGGTATTTATCCAAAGAACTTGAAAACACCAATTTGCAAAGGTACATGCACCCCTGTGTTCATTGCAGCCTTATTCACAATAGCCAAGACTTGGAAGCAACCTAAGTGCCCATCAAGGGACGAATGGATAAAGAAGCTGTGGTATATATACACAATGGAATACTACTCAGCCATAAGAAACGACGAAATCCAGCCATTTGTGACAACATGGATGGACATTGAGGGTATAATGCAAAGTGAAATAAGTCAGAGGGAGAAGGCCAAATACCGTATGATTTCCTTCATTAAGTAGGAGATAATAACAACAATAAACAAACACATAGGGACAGAGATTGGATTGGTGGTTACCAGAGGGGAAGGGGGGAGGGTGGAGGGTGAAAGGGATAATTGGGTACATGTGTGTGGTGATGGGTTGTAATTAGTATTTTGGTGGTGAACATGATGTAGTCCATGCAGAAATAGAAGTACAATGATGTAAAAAAAAAAAAAAAAATTACCACTTTTCTTTCAAAAAAAAAAAAAAAAGAAGAAAAGGAAAACATACTATATTTTTATTGGTAGCAATAATATCGCAAAGTAAAGTTACTTTTTGAAATAAAAAAAATAAATAAAATAAAATGGTGACTATAGTTAATAATACTGTATTGTATATTTGAAAGTTGCTTAGAGAGTAGATCTTAATAGTTTTGATCACAAGAAAAAAAAATTTCAGCAACTATATATGGTGCTGGATGTTAACTAGACTTATTGCGGTGATCATTTTGCAATATATACAAATATTGAATTATTATGTTGTACACCTGAAACTAATATAATGTTATATATGAATTATAAAATAAAAAATAAAATAAAATCAGCAGCATTAAATAATGTCCTAAAACTTGAAAAAAAAAAAAATGACAAAATTTTCAATTATTTTATTTCAAATTTGGTCAGTGCTTATCTGCAAATTGTCAGTTTTCTGAACATAAGTCATAGCACACAGAATGCTGCTTTAGAGGTAATGGAATAATTGTGGGCATAGCTAGTAAGGGTTCTATGAAGAAAGCAAAAAGCAAAACTTTTTTCATAAAGACTGATTGTTGTGCAACTGCTTTGGGTATTTTCTAACTCATCAGTTCCTTTGTAAAGCCTTTTTCCACGTCCTGAAGATGAACATTTACTTAGACTGTAGGATCAAGCTTTAGAATCATACTCTCTAAAGCCAGACCTCCCTAGTTTAAATCCCAGCTCCTATACCTTCCAGATCTGTAACCCTAAGCAAGTGACTTAACTTTTATTAGTTACTTTATCAATGAAATGGGGATAGTAAGAGTAGCAACGTCAGTGTTATGTGGATTAAATGAATCAATACATGTAGAATGCTTGCAACAGCAGCTGGAGAGCATAAGCCATCAAGAAATGATTCTAAACCTAAATTTACCACAGAGTAAACACCATAAAAATGTTTGCTCTTATAATTATTTTTGCTATAAATGTTATTACATTTAAGAAAAGAGAATGCCAACTGACAGCCAAAATTGACATGGGAGAAGGGTTAAGTGGATGGAGGAATGTAAAGTATTTATTATCAGCTTGTCAGGTGAGACATTTTCAGGAGAATAAAACTTTAAATGTGGTTGATTCTGTAAGTCAGAAATTTACAGGTGGTCTATGGCTCATTAATGAAGCACTAAATTGGACAATCAGTGTTAATGGGAATTGCACAGTGAAAGCTCTGCACATCAAGCTGAGACTGGACTAAATGTGTAATCATACACTGCAGCAATTCACTTTCAAACACTCTTTGTGTCATCCTTCAGACTAGATAGATGGATAGACAATCTTCATTTGTAGAGGATGTTTTATTTTTCATTTATTAACTATATCTTACTTCCTTCAAAGAAAGAGTTAACAATAAAAATAGGACAGTTAAAATAGTTGAAAAAATATTGTTACAGCCCAGAGACAGAATAAAATTTATCAAAGAATTAGATTGATATCATTATTTTGATTGAATATAAAGTTGAGTTCGAAACTTCCTGGTTGTCAAGGATAAGAGCAAATGTTGAATGTTATTGGTAACTATCTCAGCAAGAAATATTTCAAAGTCTATTTCTCTTGTATACCTGACATGCTTTTTCTATTAAGTATGTAGGAAACTTTCTAAACACCCACATCCATTCCTTCACTGCTTTAAAGTTTTGTTTTCCCTTTATTTAATAGGAGAGACTGGCCATTTGTTGCAGAGGTTTCTTTATCATGTCTCCTAGGAAACCCATCTAATCCTCAGGCAAATAAGCCTATTTGTGTGATGGCCTTAACTCCCAGAGTCCTCTTGAGAGATGAAGGTAGCAGTCTGCAAACTACTCATCCTTGAGGAGCTAACCTTTTGCCTGTGTGATTAGGCATCTGAAATACATCTCACTTTCCTTTCATAGCTTATATTTCCTGGACAGATGATTGACATGACACCTCACAGTTTAGCATCGTGGAGCAGTTAAATCCGACTCCATTACTCATCAAATTTAGTTCCTTAATCCTAAACACAATATGCACACAACTTAGCCCTATCCAGCTTTTATTTAAAGCTCATGTCATGGCGCTTTATGCGGAGTCAAGCGGTATTAAACAGAGTTGAATGAAGCAAATGGAAAGATTAATTTTGCAATGTGACACTAAAGGGAACACTTTAAAACAGGGATTAGGGGCTGGGTCTGCTCAGGGAAAATACTGAAATGCATCCATTATAAGCACCAATACCTCTATCTACTGCCATGATAAAACCCAGCTTAATAAGCATAAATTCTTTATTCTTAGGGAAAAACACACCTAAAATGGAATAATAAGATCAACATTTATGGCTAGAAGTAGTCTGGCACCTTTATGACTTATCCCCTCTCCCTCTTAATCAAAAATTTATTAGAGGAAAACTAAAACCTAAATTTCTACAGGAAAAATAAAAAAGAAATATCTATGAATGTAACTTTCAGAAAACCCAAGCTCATGAAGACTTGCAACCAAATCACTACCCTCCCAAGTAATCATTTCAACCATTTTGGAGAACGTTAAGTTATGTTATGATTTTTCTATAAGCAAAGATACAAGAGAACTAAAATAATAACTTAGTTTTGATTTTTAGTTTCTTATGTCTCCTCTGATACAAATTCTTCTGAACATAATTAAAGGGAAAACATCCAGATTCTTTTTAAAAAATCTGTAATGATCATTTCAAGGCCCATTATTTTGTCTTGAGGAGCAGCTGAAGGAAGACATGAAACAAACTTTCAAGTGTATAAAGGGCCATCACCCAGAGGATGATTGAAGGATTCAGAGAAGAGGGGAAATGGCATAAGGTATTCAGACAAGAACTGAGGGCAAATTCCTTCACAGTTAATGCTGATGGACCTTGGGATGAATTACCAAGGGAGGCAAAGGAATATCATTTTTTAGAAGTATTTAAAAACATGATAGATTCTCATCTCACTGAACGACAATATTTATTGGATTTCTATTCTAAGCAGAGCACTGTATTAGAGAGTCTTGGGACTATTCAAAGGTATAGAAGGCATTCTCTAACTTGGAAGAATTTTGAGTGGGAAGAGGGAAAACACAACTACAAAATTATCAAAAAACACTAAGTCAATGTAAAGTTGACAAACTATGTGAGTTGGAGAGTAGATAATCATGGTGGTAAACACTTCTTGAGTAGCCAATATAAAAAAAGACACACATTGACAGAGAGGAAAGAGGGCATTCAATCTTGTGGGAGGTATAGAGAGGATCTAAATGACCATGAAAATACTAAATTCCATAAAAACAATACAAAGAGAATAGTATTAATTTTTTCACATGATTGTAAAGGTACATAAAATAATGTATATAATACGTAGTCAGATGAAGTAGGGATTCAACAAATGGAAATAATTTTTAATAATTATCATCATAATTGTCAACATCTTTATCACCTACTTCTATTACCTCTATCCCTACCACCAGTAACAGAATTGAATTTAATAGGTAGAAGTTTCTGCTGTTCCACTGCTACTGTGATCTGCACTGAAGCTGTTTCTTCTAACCAGCTCATATCTGTGCTGGTTAACACGCTCAAAGCTTAGTGATTCCTGTGGCCTTAAGCAGCACCTGATGAACTTTAAATAAGAGGTTCTCTCATTTCACTGTCGGTTTAATAGAAGTCACCCTTGTCTGAACACAGGAAAGTGAATGCCTCAAAACTAAACTCTTGGGCAGACAAATCAACCAGATGAAGCCACATTAGTGTTCAAGATTAATTTTTACCTGACATTTCTTCACAGAAAGATTTACATTCATGTGAAGGATATTTTTCAGAATTTTAGATTCATATTTATCATTTTCATGTGGGTGGTGAATGATTTTATTAGTAGTATTCACTCAGCCCTATAATTTGGCAACTTTCAGCAGACAGACTCACTAATTTATCATTGTGAATTCTATCTTCAATCAGAAGCAAAAAGTTCATTACTGCATTCAAAATAGTCCTTAATGAAAGTGCTACTTGGGAGCACATTAGCACATTTCATTTGCTTCTGTCTTTATTTCTAAAGAAAAGTAGTAAATTTGCTTTCCTGTGTATGTTTAACATTAAGTAAATTTCTACTCTAAGAGAACTATTTTCAGTTCCTCACCTCAGCAGCAAAACGTTTGAAGATAAGAAAAATTCACCATCAAGATATTTTTTAGTGATATTATTCAAAGGGAAATTGTTCTGACTTTTAATAGAAATGGCTGAGGACATTATAGGTTGCAGAGGAGTCATCGTTACATCTTGTTATAAAGAGGAGTCATTCACGATAATGACCAACATGAGTCTATGGAGCCCCTGACACTGCAAAATCCCACTCAGTTTCAAAATACCTAATAAAAATTCATAGGTTCAATGCATTGATATTTACTTAGATGTTCACTGAAGGACATTTCACAAGGTAAAAAAAAAAAAGAAAATTATTTTCTAAAGGAACCATTCTTTTAAAAGGGCCCTAATTATGCCCAGTTCCCAAATAACCCCCGTTTAAAATTACAGACATTGTTTATTGGCACAAATATCTGATAAAATGACTTCCGTTGTTGAAAAAATCCTGCTTCGTTCCTTGTTCCCTCCATGTTCAAGTCACAGGCTTCCTCTTATTTTAGACCTTCTTGGAATGGACTTGAATGGTCAATGAGAAACAGGACACTGCTCCCGAGTTGGAATTACAGATTCTATCTTCATCCTCCTTCAGAACCCATTAATTATTCTATTCAATAGTGACTTAGAGTTTTGTTATAATTCAAGTAAATCAGGATGGGAAAAACAACAGAACAAGAAAATGATGGCTCTGAATTTTAGTGGGAAGCTTCAGTCTAGTGTAGAGAGTTTGGATCTCTTGTTAAACGCCATGAGTTTAAACTTCAGTCTGTCTCTTTATAGCCTTTAAAACCATGGGCAAATCTCTTAACCTCTCTTGACATCAGTTTTTTCGTTTGTATAAATGCAGAAAGTAATACTCTACCTCAGAGTGTTATTGGAAGAATCATGAGGTAACATATAAAAGACACTGGCAAACTGTAATAAGTGAGGGACATGAGAGCTACTGTTATTAGTAATAATAATATCAGCAAAAATTATATCCTCCTTACTGCTTCAAGTCAAAGGGATGCCCACCCCTATTTGGGTGGCCCATTAGGGAAAATAGCTGAAGACTATAAATAGAAGACATCCAGAATGCCTTCTCTAGCACTTGCAGGGGATTCAGATTACTTTGATTCTTCCTTACCTTTCCTTCTCTGCCTACCCAAATATCACCAATCCTTCAAGATCTAATCACACTCCATTCTTTCCTTAAAGCAACACCCAAAAAGCCAATAATAAAAGAAGATGTACTGCATGGCCCTTTCCATGACATATTTTGAGAGGGAATCAGTCTGAGTTCTACCCAGAAAATTAAACACTATACTTACCATTTGGTATCTATCTTAAAATGCAACACATCCAACACTTATAAGCATCTAACATTTTATACATATATATATAACACATCTAACATTATATATATTCTGTTTCCATCCCAACTGGGTGTACCTCAGTTCAATTCTAACACTAACTACCCAGTTAGTGCAGACCCCACATGTTAAGGGCTCAGTCCTCCACGAGACTACCCTTCTTTAGACGACAACTACACTTTGGGGATCCCCAGGCCACCACACTTCTGACTGGCTATAAATTCAGGGATTCCCACAACCCCCCCACATTCAATAATTTGCTAGAACAACTCATAAAACTTAGGAAAGTGCTATGCTTATGACTACAGTTTTATTATAAAGGATACACATAGGCAAGGCCTGGGAGGGAGCACAGGGCTTCCATTCTCTTTCCCAGTGGAGTCAGGGTGCATCACCCTCCCTGCACATCAATGTGTTCACCAACTGGGAAGCGCCACCAAACCTCGGTGTCCAGAGTTTTTATTGGGATTTCATTATATAGGTATGATTGATTAAATCATTGGCCACAAGATTGAACTCAATCTCCAGTTCCCCTCTCTTCCCCAGAGGTCAGGCTTACCCAAAGTTCTAACCTTCTTTCTAATCACACAGTTGGTCTTTCTGGTGACCCCATCCTGAAGCTACCAAAGGGGCCCACCGGTAGTCTTCTCATTAACATTACAAAGATATTCCTATCACTCAGGAAATTCCAAGGATTTTTGAAGCTCTGTCAAAGGAATTGGGAACAAAGATCAGATATATTCATTATTATGTCACAACATCTTACATAGTTGTTTATTATTTGTCCTTTATGTTAAAATATAAATTCCATGAGGCCAGAGACCTTGTCTGTCTCATTCACCTCTATATCCCTAGCAACAAAAAGAGTTCTAATCACATGGTAGATGCTCAGTATTTATTAACTGAATGAATGAATAAATGTATGGATGAATCAATTCAACCATTATAACTTTTTCTATTTGAATCTTGAAAGATTTAGTAGTCCTCTAGCCTCTCTTGTTAAAACTCAATGTCTATGATGATGATCACTCATAAACAATGAACAAATAACACATGGATTAGGATAGACTCAAGACTGGTAAAAATTCAATTCAACTCAACAAATATTTATTGAGTACCTACTATGTGCCAGGCATTGTTCTAGTATTACACATTTAACAATTGGCTTAGGCGATTTTTAACTTCAGTAAGTTTGAAAGCCACTGTGATCTTACAGTCTGCTGATGTCTCCTATCACCATCTCATGCAATATTTGCAGCTTAATTATCCCAAACACCATTTTTATTGTGTTTTTTCTAGATCAAATTCTTGAATTTTTATCCATAGTCTAGTGGATCAAGTTCAAGATCTATTACATTCCCCCCAAATTATTCATTCCCATTCTTCTCATCCTCTAGGATGAAGGCTCTATTTTTAGTAGACATCAGAACACACTTACTCACTCCCACCTTCAAGCTCTTGCTCCTTCATTGCACCCTCCAAGAATGCTATTCTCTGTCTTCTCCATTAATCCATATCTGATTCCTCTATCTATTGCAATCCAGCAGAAGGTTGCTTTATCATGACTTCCCCAATCTTTGTATCCACAAAAACTCTCAATTCCTATAGTACTTGTATCTTTAGCACTCATTTGGCACTTGTCCTACTAATTATAATAATTCTGTGAATGTATTATAAAAGATTATTACTAATATCTTTCAAATCTGAGTCAACTGTTAACTGATTCTTTTAAATTACATTCTCCACACCTGAAAAAGAGCTCTAGAATGTGGATTCCTGTCTTGTGTTGTCTTAAACTCCTTTTTTAAGCATTTAGAAATAATGTATTTATTGTCTGTCTCTAACATTTTACAATTCTGCAAAACTGATTAAACAAAAAACACAATAACCTTAGACTACTTGTAACCATGTTATAGATTTTCTGCTAATTCTTTCCTGCAGAATTTAACTTAATAAGGCAAACTCTATTTTTTTCCAATCTTCAATAGCTCCAAATAGAGATAGGAACCTCTTTATGGTCTGAAGTTTCAAGGTATACAGAGCTTTGATGTAGATTTCCTTGGGGGCCACTCCAAAATAAGTAGAGTTATGATGTAACTATGTCTTTGTCATTCTCAATAGAAAATTATGTGGGCAGCTTTCATTATAGCTGAATAAATTTAGATAAATGAAGTGTCAACTCAGTAATTACTAAATGTTATATGTGAAGCAATTAAAGCATAAATGCTTTTAGACACTGTTGTAGCTACAGGCTGTTTTTTTATGAATTGTGATTCAAAATAGTAAAAGCTGCCTTAAAAGTGAGTCAATGGAGGAACAAAGGTGAAGATACTCTAGGAGTCATTCTACTTTTAGGAAGGTTGGATTTCACCCTTTGGTAATCAAGGGTAGAACCACGAAATGATTTTTATATCAATATCCTCTTCCATTGTGCTTAGAAATCAACAATGCATAATATTTTTAATGTTCCTAAGAGTGTAACTGAGGCAGGGATATTGTACTGTTTTATACAAAATTAAACCATGATTCAACTACTAAGGTAAGACAAGAACCTAGAACTCGTATATTACATATTAAAACATATCTTCTTGACACCCATAATATTAGACTATTTCTCAACACCAGCAAGGTCTGAATTCCCTTACAATGAACAAAACATAGCATATATAAACTTTTTGGCAATAAGGCTATTTTAACCAATAGTAATTTGTAGATGGTGTCCTAAAGCGAGTTGATTAATACTCTCTTTTCTCTCTAAATATGTTGCAGTAAGATCAAGCCATGCATTCATTTTGTTAAGCTCTGTGAATTCTCATCAGTTCTGGGAACTACCAATTTTACCTATATTGATATTTGGCTCCAACTTAAAATGAAAAATCAATATTTTAGAGAAAGAAATGTGCCTTGTTCTTTAAATATTTTCCCCCTTCTCTCTTCTTTCTCCTTTCTTTTTTTTTTTTTTTTAATTATTTTTCCCCCAAAGCCCCAGTAGATAGTTGTATGTCATAGCTGCACATCCTTTTAGTTGCTGTATGTGGGACGCGGCCTCAGCATGGCCGGAGAAGCAGTGCATCGGTGCGTGCCCAGGATCCGAACCTGGGCCGCCAGTAGCAGAACGCACGCACTTAACTGCTAAGCCACGGCAGGCCCTCTTTCTCCTTTCAATGACAAAAATTTTGTCCCCAGGGTAATATGGTTTTAAACACCAAAGACTAGTGAAGTCTTGTCCAGAACATAGTGACAACTAGCATCTGTTTGGCTACTATTTTAAAATCGTTTACCGGACGCTATCCAGGTCATAAAGATCCGTCAGTTATGCTCATCATTTGCGTGTTCATTGTCAATGGTATCCCCACTGGGTAATATAGCCCCAGAATGAAGGCTATATGAAACATGATAGCAGAGACTGTAAATTTCCCCCAATCTCTGATTTTAAGCTGGGCACATGGCTCCCCAGAATACCCAGCCTACCAGCCTCCCAGCCTACCTTCTATTAAGTGGAATGTAAGCAAAAGTGAAAGGTAAAAATTCCAGGAGTGTTCATAAAAGCAAATGCCCTTTTTCCCATTTCTTCTTTGTACACTCTGAAATGAGAACATAGAAGCTGCATCTTAAGCAGCCATCTTGGATCATGAAGTAGAAGACATATTGTGGGGATAATGAAGCAAGAAGGCAGAAAGAAACTGGATCTCTGATAAACCAATTGGGGCACCATATCAGCCCTTGGCTGTTTATTTCTGCCTTCATTTCTGTGAGAGAAATATCAATCTCTACATTAACTAAACCATTGTTATTTGAGAGTTTCAGTCATATGCAGCCAAACTAATCCTAACTGATACAAATATAAGAGTTCAATGATCTCTTTCTTTTGTCTAGATATGGAATTTTGAATATCCAAATGATGAGTACTCTTTTTGTTTTTCAAAATTCTAAAAACCAATATTTATTTTATTTTTTTAATTTTTAATTAATTTATTTTTTATTGCAGTAACATTGGTTTGTAACATTGTATAAATTTCAGGCATACATCATTATACTTCTATTTCTGCATTGATTGCATCATGTTCACCACCCAAATACTAATTACAATCCATCACCACACATATGTGCCTAATCATCCCTATCGCCCTCCCCTCTCCCCTCCTCCCATCTGGTAACCACCAATCCAATCTCTGTCTCTCTGCATCTGCAAAACCGCATCTTTACTTTTTTTTTTTAATTTTATGTTATTATTTTATTTTTATTTTTTTTTAAACTCTCTTAAGTGGCATTCTTTTTTTTTTTTTTTTTGGTTTACTGCAGTAACATTGGTTTATAACATTGTATAAATTTCAGGTGTACATCATTATACTTCTATTTCTGCATAGATTACATCATGTTCACCATCCAAATACTAATTACAACCCATCACCACACACATGTGCCGAATGATCCCTTTTGCCCTCCTCGCTCCCCCCTTCCCCTCTGGTAACCACCAATCCAATCTCTGTCTCTATGTGTTTGTTTGTTGTTGTTATTATCTACTACTTAATGAGAGAAATCATATGGTATTTGACCTTCTCCCTCTGACTTATTCCACTTTGCATAATACCCTCAATGTCCATCCATGTTGCCACAATGGCTGGATTTCATCGTTTCTTACGGCTGAGTAGTATTCCATTGTGTATATATATAACATCTTCTTTATCCATTCGTCCCTTGATGGGCACTTAGGTTGCTTCCAAGTCTTGGCTATTGTGAATAACACTGCAATGAACACAGGAGTGCATGTATCTTTATGCATTGGTGTTCTCAAGTTCTTTGGATAAATACCCAGCAGTGGAATATCTGGATCATATGGTAGTTCTACCCTTAATTTTTTGAGGAATCTCCATACTGTTTTCCATAGTGGCTGCACCAGTTTGCACTCCCACCAGCAGTGTATGAGCATTCCCTTCTCTCCACATCCTCTCCAACACATGTCGTTTCCTGTCTTGTTAATTATAGCCATTCTGACGGGTGTGAGGTGATATCTCATTGTAGTTTTCATTTGCATTTCCCTGATAGTTAATGATTTTGAACATCTTTTCATGTGTCTGTTGGCCATCTGTATATCTTCTTTGGACAAATGTCTGTTCACGTCTTTTGCCCATTTTTTAATTGGGTTCATAGTTTTTTTGTTGTTGAGATGCATGAGTTCTTTATATATTTTGGAGATTAAGCCCTTATCAGATGTATGGTTTGCAAATATCTTCTCCCAATTGTTAAGTGGTCTTTTCGTTTTGTTGATGGTTTCCTTTGCTGTGCAGAAGCTTTTTAGTTTGATGTAGTCCCATTTGTTTATTTTTTCTATTGTTTCTCTTGCCCGGTCAGACATGGTGCTTGAAAATATGTTGCTAAGACTGATGTTGAAGAGTGTACTGCCTATGTTTTCTTCTAGAAGTTTCATAGTTTCAGGTCTTACATTCGAGTCTTTAATCCATTTGGAGTTAATTTTTGTGTATGGTGTAAGGTAAGGGTCTACTTTCATTTTTTTGCATGTAGCTATCCAGTTTTCCCAACATCATTTGTTGAAGAGACTTTCTTTTCCCCATTGTATGTTCTTGGCTCCTTTGTCAAAGATTAGCTGTCCATAGATGTGTGGGTTTATTTCTGGGCCTTCGATTCTATTCCATTGATCTGTGTGTCTGTTTTTGTGCCAGTACCATGCTGTTTTGGTTACTATAGCTTTATAGTATATTTTGAAATCAGGGAGTGTGATACCTCCAGCTTTGTTCTTTTTTCTCAGGATTCCTTTAGCTATTTGGGGTCTTTTTTTGCTCCCTATAAATTTTAGGATTCTTTGTTCTATTTCTGTGAAAAATGTTGTTGGAACTTTGATAGGGATTGCATTGAATCTATAGATTGCTTTAGGAAGTATGGACATCTTAACTGTGTTAATTCTTCCAATCCAAGAGCACGGAATATCTTTCCATTTCTTTGTGTCTTCTTCAATCTCTTTCAGCAATGTTTTATAGTTTTCAGTGTACAGATCTTTCACCTCTATGGTTAAGTTTATTCCTAGGTATTTTATTCTTTTTGTTGCGATTGTAAATGGGATGGTATTCTTAATTTCTCTTTCTGCTACTTCGTTGTTAGTGTAAAGAAATGCAACTGATTTTTGTATGTTGATTTTGTATCCTGCAACTTTACCATATTCATTTATTACTTCTAAAGTTTTTTGGTGGATTCTTTAGGGTTTTCTATATATAAAATCATGTCATCTGCAAACAGTGAGAGTTTCACTTCTTCCTTTCCCATTTGGATCCCTTTTATTTCTTTTTCTTGCCTGATTGCTCTGGCTAGGACTTCCAATACTATGTTAAATAGGAGTGGTGACAGTGGGCATCCTTGTCTGGTTCCTGTTCTTAGAGGGATAGCTTTCAGTTTTTCACCATTGAGGATGATATTAGCTGTGGGTTTGTCATATATGGCCTTTATTATGTTGAGGTACTTTCATTCTATACCCATTTTATTCAGAGTTTTTATCATAAATGGATGCTGTATCTTGTCAAATGCTTTCTCTGCATATTGAGATGATCATGTGATTTTTATTCTTCATTTTATTAATGTGGTGTATTACGTTGATTGATTTGCAAATGTTGAACCATCCCTGCATACCTGGAATAAATCCCACTTGATCATGGTGTATCTTTTTAACGTATTGTTGTATGCGATTTGCTAGTATTTTGTTGAGGATTTTTGCATCGATGTTCATCGGTGATATTGGCCTGTAATTTTCTTTTTTTGTGTTGTCCTTGTCTGGTTTTGGTATCAGGGTAATGTCGGCTTCATAGAATGAGTTAGGGAGCTTCCCCCTCTCCTCAATTTTTTGGAAGAGTTTGAGAAGGATAGGTATTAAGTCTTCTTTGAATGTTTGGTAGAATTCAGCAGGGAAGCCGTCTGGTCCTGGACTTTTATTCTTGGGGAGATTTTTGATTACTGTTTCAATCTCCTTACTGGTGATTGATCTATTCAAATTCTCTATTTCCTCTTGATCCAGTTTTGGAAGGACGTATGATTCTAAGAATTTATCCATTTCTTTGAGATTGTCGAATTGGTTGGCATATAGCTTTTCCTAGTATTCTCTTATAATCTTCTGTATTTCTGAGGTGTCTGTTGTAATTTCTCCTCTTTCATTTCTGATTTTACTTATTTGTGCCTTCTCTCTTTTTTTCTTGGTGAGTCTAGCTAAAGGTTTGTTAATTTTGTTTATCTTTTCAAAGAACCAGCTCTTGGTTTTATTAATTTTTTCTATTGTTTTTTTAGTCTCTATTTCTTTTATTTCTGCTCTGATTTTTATTATTTCCCTTCTTCTACTGATTTTGGGCTTTGTTTGTTCTTCTTTTTCCAGTTCCTATAGGTGTATTGTTAGATTGTTTACTTGAGATTTTACTTGTTTGTTGAGATAGGCCTGTATTGCTATGAACTTCCCTCTTAGAACCGCTTTTGCTGTATCCCATAAATTCTGGCATGTTGTATTTTCATTTTCATTTGTCTCTAGGTATTTTTTGATTTTTCTTTTGATTTCTTCATTGACCAAATCGTTGTTCAATATCATTTTGTTTAATCTCCATGTATTTGTGGCTTTTCTGATTTTCTTCCTATTGTTGATTTCTAGTTTCATACTGTTGTGGTCAGAAAAGATGCTTGGTATTATTTCAATCTTCTTAAATTTATGGAGACTTGTTTTGTGGCCTAATATGTGATCAGTCCTGGAGGATGTTCCATGTGCATTTGATAAGAACGTGTATTCTTCGGTTTTTGGATGGAATGCTCTGTATATATCTACTAGGTCCATCTGTTCTAATGTGTCATTTAAGACCAATGTCTCCTTTTTGATCTTCTGTTTGGATGATCTATCCATTGGTGTAAGTGGAGTGTTAAAGTCCCCTACTATTATTGTGTTACTGTCTACTTCTCTTTTTATGTCTGTTAATAATTGCTTTATATATTTAGGTGCACCTACCCTGGGTGCGTAGATATTTACAAGTGCTATATCCTCTTGTTGGATTGTTCGCTTGATCATTATGTAATGCCTCTCTTTGTCTCTTTTTTCAGTTTTTGTTTTAAAGTCTATTTTGTCTGATATGAGTATTGCTACCCCAGCTTTCTTTTCATTGCCATGTGTGGAGAATCTTTTTCCATTGCTTCACTTTCAGTTTGTGAGTTTCTTTAGGTCTGAAGTGTGTCTCTTGTACACAGCATATATGTGGGTCTTGTTGTTTTATCCAATCAGCCACCCTGTGCCTTTTAATTGGAGCCTCGAGTCCATTGACGCTTAAAGTAGCTATTGATAAGTATGTACTTACTGCCATTTTTTAACTTTTTTTTTTCTCAGTGTTTTAGTAGTCCTTCTCTGTTCCTTTCTCCTTCTATACAGATTTGATGGTCCCTTTAGTTTGACCTCTCTCTTTAAGCTCTACTCTTTAATTCCCCACTTCCCTCATTTTCTATTTTTGATATCATATCTAACCTCTTTTTTGTGCATTGTATCCATTACCCTCTTATCATGGAAGTGGATAATTTTTTCTATTTGTGGTCTTCTCTTTTCCCCTTAAATCAGTCCCTTTAACATTTCTTGTAGCACTGGTTTCTTGGTGACAAACTCCTTTAATTTTTGCTTGTCTGGGAAATTTTTGATCTCTCCTTCCATTTTGAATGATAACCTTGCTGGGTAGAGTATTCTTGGCTGTAAGTGTTTTCCTTTTAGCACTTTACGTATGTCGTGCCACTCTCTTCTAGCCTGGACGGTTTCTGCTGAGAAGTCAGCTCATAGCCTTATGGGGTATCCTTTGTATGTAACTTGTCTTTCTCTTGCAGCTTTTAGAATTCTCTCTTTATCTTTAATTCTGGACATTTTGATTATGATGTGTCTTGGTGTGGGCCTCTTTGGGTTTATCTTGTTTGGGGCTCTCTGTGCTTCCTGTACCTGGATGTCTGTTTCCTTCCTTAGGTTAGGGAAGTTTTCATCTATTATTTCTTGAAATAGATTCTCTGCCCCTTTTTCTCACTCTTCTCCTTCCAGGACACCTATAACATGCATGTTATTGTGCTTGATGTTGTCCCAGAGGTCCCTTAGACTGTCCTCACTCTTTTTAATTCTTTTCTCTTTTACCTGTTCAGCTTGGGTAATTTCTTCTAGTCTTTCGTCCAGATCGCAGATCCATTCTTCTGTATTCTCTACTCTGCTTTTGAGTCCCTCTAGTGAATTTTTCATTTCCAGTATTGTATTCTTCGTTTCTGATTGGTTATTTTTTATATCTTCCATTTCTTTGTTGACATTCTCACTGAGTTCATCTATTCTTCTCCCCAGATCAGTGAGCATCCTTAACACTCTTTGTTTGAACTCTCTGTTGGGTAGGTTGCTCATTTCTGTTTCACTTAGTTCCTTTTCTGGGGTTTTGTCCTGTTCCTTTACTTGGAATGTATTCCTTTGCCTCCTCATTTTGCCTCTTTCCCTGTGCTTGTGTCTACATATTAGGTAGGTCATCTACGTCTCCTGCTCTTGGATAGATGACCTTATATAAGTGATGCCTTAGGAGGCCTGCAGTGTGCTTCCCCTATGTAGGCTATGTGTGTCCTTCTGTTGTGGCCTGTTTACTCTCCCTGTAGGCACCCAGGGAAGCCGAGTTATGCTCCTAGCGAACTGTTGTAATGCTCAGCTGCTTGTAGTTGTTGTGGGCCCTTCAGTCTCTTTATCAGGTGTGGGGAGCCCCAGCACAGTTGGCTGCAAGTTCTAATACCACACTTGTGTTGCAGTATTTCTTTTAAGTGAGTAGGCCCCCAGCATGGCAGGTTGTTAGGCTCAGGGGTTGACAATTGCTATAAGCCTCCAGCCTTTAGGTCTCTTGTCAGCTCTCTGAGGATTGCAGCTGTGTGGGGCTGTCCTCAGGCACGGGAGCACCCAATTGTTTCAGGCTTTGGAAAGTGGGGCAAATGCCATGTGGGTCTTTGAGAAGCACAAGTCTTCTGCAGCTGACAAGCCCTGCCACCCACAGGTCCACACACACAGTCAACACAGTCCTGCCCTGTGTGCATGCCCCTACCTCCTGAAGTGGACCCAGTCTCTCCACGGCGGGAGCCCCACACACTCCACCACCGCCTAACACTCTCCACCTGCTCTTTGTGCACACCCTGCCCCACTGAAGTCGGCTCAGTTGCCAGGCTGCAGAGAATCCAGTCACCAATCTATGCAGGCCCACAAGTTGCCTGAGGGCTTGTTGTTGGGTGGGGCCTGTCTCTAGGGTGGGCTGCCTGCCCTGGCTGAGCTGGATTAAATTGGTGCTCTAGTGGATGGGGCAGACCTAGGCTAGCAGGCCCCAGGGAGAACTCCAATGGCACCTGTGTCAGCACACCCACACCAGGCCACAACAATGGCCGCTGCCAATGTCCCAGTCCCTGGAGAGGTCTCACCTCTCATTGCAATGCACTCAGAGCCTATCAGGTGAGTCACTTTTCACCAAAGCACTGTGCACCTTTCTTTCTGGTGATTTTAGGTTGATCTGAAAAGGGTGAGTTTGCACATGGGCCCTTTAAGAGCCAGTTTTAATTTCTTTGTGACCCAGCTTTTCTGGGGGTACTCCCCAATGTTTTAGTAGCAGGCAAAGTCAGATATTATGCCACTCATCTCGATTGTGCTGGGTCCACAAAATGCCCACAGCGGGGGCACTCCCCGGCTCAGGTCCCCACTCCTCCAGGGTGGGCTGCGGACCTGTGGGCTGCTCCTGGGTGGCCGTGAAGCTGGCGGCTTGTGAAGGCGGTGTTTTTTCTCTCCAGAAGGAAGTTTCTGCCTCTTCCAACTCGAATAGGATTGTCCTTTGTTGCAGGAGTTCTTCTTATCCAGTTTTCAGTTCTGTCTCAGGGGTAATTTTTCCATGAGTAGTTGTAAATTGGCTGTGTCCGCAGGAGGAGGTGAGTTCAGAGTCTGCTTACGCCACCATCTTGACTTCTCCTTGATGAGTACTCTTAAGAAAAGAACATGTATTCCATTGTATTTGTCATTTGATTAAATTGATGCTTTCTGGTCACCTCTTCTGAACTCTATTTAATACACTAAAATATGTTTCTAAAATAATCTAAAGCAAAAAATGTACTTTTTTTTTTTTTTAAGAAAAGGAAATCTGTGTGATGCTGATACCACTAAACCTATATGCTCCCACTTGTCAGGGTTATGCAGAAGCATCCTTGTTTTACTTGGTAGTCTGAACAACACCCAATTCATTAAGTATATGCAGTCATAAATTCCTATTATAATTCTAAGTATGACCAAATATCTCCCACCCAAATGTCTTCGAGAACTCTTGTCATCCTGGGTGACCTTTTCCTTTAATATGTAAACAAAATCTCCCGTCCTATGCAGCCCAGTGACAGCCGAAAGTTCAAGGAGTCCTTGGAGCGCTTGCTTCCCTCTTCATCTAACTCTGTCCAGTTTCTTGCTTCTGCTGACTTCCTGACTTCCACCCTGGTCTTGCTTCCTGAGGCCTCTTTCTTCCTTTCTTCTCTGCTTTACTCCACACTGGACATCAAACTATCCTTTCTTTTAAGAATCACACACACAAGGCTGTTCTGTGTGTTACAGGTCAAATTTCTGGTCATATACACCATAGAAATTTCTTACTGCCCATCTTTTTCATTCTGGCCTCCACTTTCTGCAGATTCCTCCCTCATCCTCCTTTTCTCTTTCTCATCTTCCTGGCCCCTGGGACAGCATCTTCTTTTAGAGCTCTCAAGAGACTGTCCTCTAATCCCTGTTATTTTGTTTGCAAATCCGTGTAAGTCTTCTTTGATGTTATCTTCTATTATAGTCCAGGTTAAGAAGTAGAGGGTGGGGTGGGTAGAGGCCTGTCAGCTCTTTCACAATCAAAAGTTACATTAATGTCAAGAACAACAAATACAGATGTGAGAGATAAAACCTATGTCTTCATTTATGAATAGGGATCAAAAAAATTGTGTTTCAATTTTTCTTAACTTTAGGCCACCTTAAAGTTTAAGTATTTAGGGAAGACTTTCTCCTAAATGAGAAAAATCCCTGTGAATGAAAGGGATGGCTATAGAACATATATTCTCCTGACGTTCAGATCACATTCTCCAGGATTTTATTTTATTTTTAATTTCTCATTACACGAGCCCAATGCCCATTACCTATAACACCACCAAGGTCTTCTGATTTCTAGAGCATTGCTCTTCCCACTAAATTACATTGCTTTCCAAACTACTTTATTGGAGTTTCTTTTCTAAATTCACTTTGATCTCTTGTACAAAAGGAACAGGACCACTTTTGAACAATATGTCTCTTGAATTAATTACTGATAAAGCTGTCTCATTTCTTTGAGTAAAGGAATGACCAGACTGCATTTGCTTTTTATGAGTGAAGAGACTCTATCATCATAACTACCACTTGCAATCCTCATATATAGAACTGAAGCTCCTTCTTAAACAAAATCACAAGCATGAATTCCTACAGAAAACACAGCCCTAGAATTTTGGGAATTACTTCAGTTTTTTTCCAATAATCATCTATTGAACACCTTTTATCTGCTGTCATCACACTCGTCACTAGAGCTATTTGAAGATAATAAGATTCAATTTTATACTCTGGAGGAGAGAGAAAGTGGAAGGGAGACATGATAAAGTTATGATAAGGAGCTATGTGTGTACAAAGGAGGGTCCTAGTCAGAGAAGTATCACTGAAAGCTTCATAAGGGAGGTATTATCTGAGCTGAATCTTGAAAGACAAAAAAAAAATAAAAGTTAGCAAGAAAAATGAGGGCTCAAAGGATACTTCATGCAAAGCAAATAATATGAGCAAGGATTTGGAGGAATCAAACCTTATGTGCAACTAGTTTAGAACGTTGTAGCATTAACTGCAAAGTGAGAAATGGAAAAAGATAAGTTATACCTTAGATATGTATTTATTTACTTATTTGTGTTTCATCTATCTTCCCCATTAGCTCTATGAGAATGAGAATTTTGTCTTCTTCTTCCTCAACATCTAGAACGGTGATGAACACATAGTTGGTGCTCAATAAATATTTGTTGAATGATTGAATGACTCTAAGTGTAGCCAGGCGAAAAAGTGGTTCAGCATAGGGATGAAGAACATGAGCTCTGTCCACAGGAAATTCGTGCACACGTACACTAGGAAACATGTATAACAATGTACATGGCAGCACTGTTCACAACAACAAAGTCTTGGATACAACCCAATGCCCATCAACTAAAGAGTAATCAATAAAAGATAGTATATTCACAAAACTTTTTATTATATAGTTTTCAGAGTACAATAACATAGATCGATTTTAGCAATATGTCCCAAAAGATTACATGTATTATGATAGTTTTTTTGAAGTGAAAATCATCTAAAATCCATATATATACTTTTTAGGAATATGTATCATAGCAATAAGTATATATAAAAAGAAAAGTAGAGTTAGAATGATAATAACTTCCAGGAAGCAGGGGAAGGGAAATAAAATGGATGGATCACATTGTTAGGTTTAGATTTTTGTCAAGGTCTTAACTCATTTTTGTGTGGCATTTTGGAGTTTTATTACATTATTAAAAATAACAAACTATCCATGCATGGCAATCTTGAGAATGCATCATAAAACAAACACTAAGCTGATTTTGCTGATTTTGTGAAATTGAGGCCCAAAGAAGAAAAAGGAGGAAAAAACTGTGTTCCTGAGCACCCACTCTGTAGTGGGAGTGGGAGAGAGGGGCAGGGTATTCTGTGCTTGGGAACCAGACCATCTCCTTTCAAATTCTAAACATACAGTTTTCTAGCTGTGTGATCTCAGATACATTCCTTAAAGGCTTTATGCCTCAGTTTCCTCCACTGTAAATGGGGGGTAAAAACAATACTTTCATTTTAAGGTTGTTTTGAGATTAAATTAAACATATGCAAATGCATGTGACGGATACACAGTGCTAAATAAATGTTGTGATAAATCCAAAGGATAAATAAATATTGACTGTTAGTACTATGAGAATAGAAACTGGAAGACCTCATATATATGCTAAATAGTTTCTGCTTTACCTGTAAAGGCTTTGAGAACTCCAGAAAAAGTTTAAGTCAGGAAATAATATGATTAGATTTTCATTTTTGACAGGTCCCTCTAGCTGCAATATTGTGAAGGAGTATAATAGTTTCAGCAGGGAGGCCAATTGATATATTATTACAGTAGTTATGAAGAAATATGATGAAAGCCTAAACTAAGGCAATAGTAGCAGAGAAGGAAAAGTGGGGACAGAAATGACAAAAATAGTAAGGAAATAGAATCTTGGGGCTCAGTCATATATGGAATGAGGAGCTTGGAGTGACTCTCAGAACTTGGGATTGTGGGGTGAGTGAATATGGGCACTGTTCCCATGATAGGAAACACAGAAAAAGTGGAGGTTTCTCAGTGTAAGCACTATTGACATTTTGGCAAAAATAAGCCCTGTAAATAGAGAAAGAACAGATTTACAGGGGAAGATAATGACTTCAGTGTTGGGTGTATTGGATATGTCAACTTTGAGATGCTTCTGAGGCATACAGGTGGTGCTGTCTAATAAAGAGTTGGAGTTAAGATTCAGGAGAAAATGCTGAATTTTCAGTATAGATTTGGACGCTAAACTTATATACTATAACTAAAACCAGAGGAGGCAATAAATTCACCCACGGGGAGCATGTGCAGCAACAAGTTAAAGCATTGAGGACATAAGCCTAGAGAACACACCAAATCAGGGATGAGCAGGAGAAAAACCAGCAAGTAGATGATTTCTCTTTTTTCTTGTCTTATTGCACTTTCTAGGACTCCACTGGAGTGTTATATAGCAGTGACAGCAAGCATTACTGTGCTGTTCCCAAATATAATGAGAATGCGTCTAAAAAGTCCATCATTTAGAATGGTACTTCCTAGAGAATGTTGGTGGATATGAACAGAGATTGTTAAAGAGCTTATTTCCAAGGAGATAAAAAACAGGACCAAGGACACAGGTAGAGGAATAACCTTGAACAAAAGAGTGTACAAAGGAGAATGTACCTCTTTCTCCAAGGATGGAGAGAAGGAAGTGAGAAGAGTTTTAGTTGTTTTATAATGATTACTTCCCATTCTTTCATATAAAATACTTGAAGTATTTAACTTACTTAGACTAATACTCATAACTATTCTGCCAATAAAATCAGAACAATTGTTTGACCTGTAAGTTTATAGGTTTAGAGAATGGAGAGCAACTTATGCCTAGTAGTCTCAATTTTTTTTAAAGTAGTAGGTGATCCAGATGCAGATATCTTAATAGATTCAAAGTGCCCCACAAAAGGCTAGCAACCCAAAGCTTTACATGGTAGAGCTGAATGGGACTGATTCCATTTAGGGTAAAATGACCTTTAAATGAGATTTTGCTCCATGATTAAGTTAAATTCTGCTGTTGGAAAAAACTTCAAAAACATTTGGAAATTCCCTTCAGATTGAGACTAAATCTGGCACAGAAACTGCTTGCTGATCCCTCGTATAGATCATTTCTTGGAAACTGAGTAGAGGGAGGAGCCAAGAATAAAAAAATTCTTCCAAAGAAAATTGCATCCATCTGCCTAGCTAAGGAAAAGGTATCTCCTTCTTCCTAAATAAACTAAATTACCAAGTGTAAACACAATGACTTTATCACAGGTAGGGTAATTCAAGTTTTCTTATCTGGGGCACAACTGACATTTTAGGCCCATAAGTGCTGTGCATTGAAGAATGTTAAGGGACATCCCTGACCTCTCCCTTCTAATGCAGGTAGCAACCACCTGCCTCCTCCCAATGCAGCTGTGACAAGCAAAAATGTCTCCAGACATTGCCAAATGTCCCCCGGGGCAGGGGGCAAAATCACCCCCCAAGTTAAGGACTACTGGAGTAATTAAAAAGTAATGAAAATCCCCTGACCTGCCCCTTCCTATACTATCAGTATTTTAACTTTATGAAAATTACTTCCTCACTTCTGGGAAATTATTTTAACAGTATTCTTTCCTCAATCAGTGTGAGAATTTTAATCACTGGGATGTCTGTATCCGAATCCTCCCATGGTGATGTGTATGGGGAGGGAAAGGGTAGTGGGGTACAGGTGGTAGTGTGAAGGCAGAGAAACAGAGAGCACTCTCGCCAATGAACATGCTGGAAACATGGAAACCAGGAAAGGAAACAGAGCTAGGAACCAAGGAGCTGTTACGCAGTACCCTACAGGAGTCCATAGATTTGCCAAAGACAAAAAGGCCGGAAGCATGGATTAAAGCAGGATGGTCGAGCCTGGAAGATGATGGCAAGCACACCACATAAATGGGGAAACGTCCAACAGTGTTGCTTTGAAAGACTTCACTGCCTATAGCTTTTATTTGTTAGCTGCCATATGGCATCTGAATTGCCGAGCAAAGTTGGAAGGGCCAGAGAGGATACTGACATACTTATCTGATCTTGTGGCACTTATGTTAACAAAGGTAAGTAAAATTCTTCATTTCGGTATCAGTTCAGATGATGAAAGTCATGGTGATGCACCTGTGTTAAATGAAGGCAACCTTTGTTTCCTAAAGCTTCAAGTTTTCTGGCACTCACTGACCAGACAGCCTACACCAAGCTAAGACGGAACATGCATAGGAAGGGGCTCTGACCCAAGAGTTTGCAGTAAGAATAGCTAAGAGTGGTAAGGCCTTCCTCTAGCTTTGCTCCCTCACTGCTGCAGCCCTGCAAACATCTTTGTTAGTCTCTTTTCTATTAGGTGCTCATTTGTCTTGGTATTCAAGGGCCACGTCCCCAACCCTCACCCCCCAAGGCCTCATCAGACACTCTCCTCCGGGCTCTAGCTGTTTCTGTCACTTTAGCCACATCTTTACAACTCAGGTAGCGATGTCCCGGATTACACATGTGTTTCTGAGAATAAGGTTTTTTTTCTGTGTATTTTCAGCACTTTTCTGTTCTGTCTCTCTTATTTTTATTAGAATGCCTTGCTCCCACATAATTCCCTACTGCGACAGGGACAGTCGTCTGCAACACTGCAGGTACTCGGTAAATGCTGCCCACCTGCCTGGCCACTCAGACAAGGACTCCCATCCCCAGCATATTAATGACAGGATTTCTTTTGAGATGACATAGTTGTTGTGTTATATCTATGCTGGAGATTCTTTGAGTCACTGTTGGTCTCTGTCTCATTATCTCTTTTTCTAAAGGCTTTCTCAGTCATATACACAAGAATTCTAGCCATGTCTTTTCCCCTAGGAACAAGAATATGGGTAAGAATAGCAAAATAAGATTCAACTTAGAAAAGTGCATAGAATTTTCCCGAAGATAGTATAAGAATAAGGGGGAAAAATTCAATGAATTGTACAGGAGTAAATTTAAAAGAAAGAAAAGCAGACAAATAGCAGAACAATGGCACTTCTTTTAATGGTTTGCCCTTGAACACCCCGGATCAATTTGTACTTGTCTTAATGAGAGACCATAGTCTCCTTGTCTCCTTGACAGCAAAGGCTATTGGTGTGTGTTGTAAGTACCGTAAACACAGTACCTCGATATGTACATATAATAAACAACAATAATCATTCTCACTATTAACCCTTAATGGTCCCCCCAGAGTAACAGTCTTGGGAAATGCTCCAGAACAAGTTAACTGATTAGGCAGTTTGGGAAACACCTTTTCCTGTAGACACATCCCACATATCCCATCCCACACATTAGCATTGTTTAACTTTGTTATATACTGTGTATCCCCACGTTGTTAGACCCTGAAACTCTTCCACCATATCATTCATTTCTAGTCCATTGTCATGCTGAGAAACACTGATGGGCAGTGCAGGGTGAGGCCAGAGAAGGAAGCGTAGCAGCAGCCAGAGGCTGCTGTCCAAAATGTATCCCCCTCTATTCCTATAATCTTACTAGGGAGCAAGAGAGCGCCAGATGTGCCAGCCTCTCTCCCCTCAAAGCAGAAAGCTTTCATTAGCAGACACAGCGAGGAACAGAGAGGATGAAATGCACTCACTTGCTCCCCTGTGACTTTCGGAGGATTCCAGAAGGCAGCCTGAGGCCAGCAGCAGGGCTATGTCCAGTACTGACCTAGGCAGGTGCCTGCTGGGATCTGGATGGGGCTTGGCAGCCAAAAGGCTACGTCAAGTCAAAGGAGAATCTTGAAAGAGAAAGTAGGAGAGAGGAACACTGGATTTCTGTCCTTTCGGGTAAAAACAATGACTTCAACAAACCAGCATGACCTCCCAGGCCAGGCAACTCACTGGGCTTCCTTTTAGCACTTTTCATTCTGTTTGGAACCCCGTGAGCGACAGTTGCAGGATGAAAAAAGAAAGAGACAAGTCATGACACCTGTTCTTTTTCTTCCTTCTGTAATATAAGCTTTAAATCCTACAGAAGGCCAGAAGTTTACTATGACTCTCTGCACTGTCTGCTGTTAATGAGGCCTCCAGTGACAATTCCCCACTAGACAGCGGAACAGGCCACAATGTTGGCTCTGAGAAAGGAGAGGCGGGTCACACCTGGGGCACCCCTGATTATTTCCAGCAGCCGACCCCCACCTTGGGGGAACCCTGGCCCTGGCAGGTGTACTAATCATGGCAGAGTGGCTGGGATAAAAGGCGCTGGATTATTGGGGTGTTGGCCATGCCAGCCTACAAGGCTTTTTGCAGACACTCATCTCAGGGATTCTGCAAATGAGCTGCCTGTGCAGTGAAAGGTGCAGGCTCTCTAGGAGCCTCTGCATTTCTTTGGAGCTCTTCAGCCACTTGCAGAGCTAAAGGTCCTCTAAGGCTTGTCCCAGGCATTTGTTGACCCTCAGTCATACCATGGGTGGGCTATGCAGACCTCACCTAGAATCTAACCTGCATGCAAAACAAAACAACCTTGTTTCTGAGACTGATTTGTTTGGTCCCCCAAGGCTGTCATCAGATGAAACCCTCTGAGAAGAATACACTCAGAAAATGCTTCCTAAGATGGCAGCGTTTAGGGCTTCTTCCTGGGCATATTGATTTGTTTGGTAGATAGTGTGAAGCTGTTAAACTTTTCACCATCCCACCCTCTTTGGAGAGCATCTCTAGAGGCTAATACATGCAGCTCTGCCCCGGCACAGACGTTGCCATGCATGTCACCCATGTCACCCATGAACTGGCTCCTCCATGCGCTCCACGGTCCACTTGCCCTTTTTTTTTCTTTAGCCCAGTATATCATTACATTCCAAGCAAATGCTGCCTCCCTGACTATGATTGATCCCCACTCATTTCATCCTGAATGCAAAGTATTTGATTTCAAGTGTGGTTCATTCTGCTCGGTGAACTCATTATAAAGTCAAGCTGAACATCTCACAGATGTGAAGCACCTTGTCTTTGAGGTTCAGCAATCTAATTTGGAATCTCATTATAGACCTTCCACTGGTGGTGGGCACAGGGGCAACTACCTGGCTGGTGTTTTCCTGACCATCTCTTATCCCATAAAGAAGCTGTCATTTCAGTACCGGCACACCAGAATATTCCCCATTTTGGAAAACAGCTTTATTTATCTCTCCACAAATGCCTCTTGGCACTGATGAGAGAGTAATACTTTGTAGGCTGTTTTATTAAGCATCTCAGGAGGTCAGGTGCTGAAAGAGACAGCTCCCAGCTGCTTGCTTCCCATCTAATCAGTAGGCTTCTCTATGGATTGTATGTTACATTTTCTCAAGTTCGCAGTGTGGTTGTCATTTTGCTAAGAATCTATATACCAAGAATCTTTGCTTGGCACAGTAATGTAGTTTCACTGGGGGAGGACCTGATTTCTGGCGTCTCTATGGTGGATGAAGGGAGAATGGGGTTGAAATGGAAAGTTAGCTTTATTTGCAGAGAGATGCATTGATTCTGAAAGATTGATGCGTTCATTTTTTTCACCTATTTGGTGCTTTCAAAACCAATGAGCATCCAAGGCTCAGTTCTGGCTACTAATGAAGTTTTTATTTCTCCACTTTCTATTTTAAAACTTTGGTAAGAGAAAATATTTTCTTTTCCAATTGCAATTGTTTCCATTCCCCTATAGAACAGGCCAAGCCTTGAAGAGAACTGGAACTTTGTTTCTTTGCTATAGAAGAGTAAATAGATTTCTGAAATCTCGTAGAAGCAAATGTGAGCTGACCGTGTTTACATATATTAATGAATAGGGATAGGTTAATGTAACTATGTGCAGCAGGATATACAGATATTTGTCTTGCATTTTATGTTCAGCAAAAACACAGAGATTCCTAGCATCACACCTCACCTCCTGACATCTCAGTTTGATCCAGGAAAGGGGTCTGCCAACTACAGCCCGTGGGCCAAACCCATCCACTGCCTGTCTTTGTAAATAAAGTTGTTTGGAACACAGTCACACCTATTAGCTTATGTCCATTGCTGCTTTAGAGCTGCAAAGACAGAGTTAAAGAGTTGTGATGCAGTCTACATAGCTTACAAAGCCTAAAGTATTTACTCTCTGGCCCTTTACAGGAAATGTTTTGTGACCTCTAATCTAGAAAAGGGATCTTATCGGGTCTATTTAATTCATGTTTAGTAAAGCACGTGTTTTGAAAATAATTTTCAGTATGAAAACTGGGATGAGGATTACAATGAGTATAGAGTAAGAATCTGACCTGCTGGCCTTTCAAAAAGGCTTTATGAATCTTAAATCTCTGCTATTTCTACCCAAGAGAGGTCTTGAATGGAATGGTTAATTAATAGCAAAAATTTGATACAATTTATGCATGTTTTGAATGACTTTTTGACTTGGAAAAGCTCCCTCTCCACTGACTTTTGATTTCCAGTTATGGACTGGGAAATTAATTATTTCAGTTTATTTTTATTGCATTACATTCAGGCCAGACACACTACGCAGGAAAGGTAGAATTAGTAATAAGTGATAGTGAAATTTTATAGCATATCCACCCTATAAAATTGTCTCATTACCTGTGCTTCTCCCCTTTTGGTCCTCCCTTCTGATAGTTTCCCTTTCATTGTTATGACCCTTTAGAAAGCACTGGCAGCTTCAGTGGTGGTGGACCATAAGGGTTGGCACACAGCACTATATAGCTGGGAGGATGCCAACCATCCATGACTATTGCATCCTGCATTCTACTCTCAGACCATAAGTTACATGATGAACCCATTTGAGTATGGTTACAGTAAAGTGATGAGATTAGATGGATGGATGGATGGATGGATGGATGGATGGAGATATATAGAAAATAAATATAAGATAGATAGATAGATAGATAGATAGATAGATAGATAGATAGATTGATAGATAGATAGATGATAGATAGATAGACAGATAGATAGACAGATAGATAAGAGAGAGTGAGAGAGAGAAGCACAGGACTAGGAGTTAAGTTTTCATTCAAGTTTTGCATCTGCACTTACCTCAGCCAAGTCAGGTACCTCTTTGAAATCTCAGCCTCCCCAAAATAATAGTATATTATGAGAATCTCATAAGATGTTTTAAGAGGAAATATGATAGGACTAAATGTGACAGGACTAAAAATTACTTTTTACATAAAAGTTGATAACCTTTCCCCTAGCCCACGAAAGAGAATCTTGGAATTGCTCAGGCCAACTCTCTCCCTCCTCCCTGCTTTTAAACAGAAGGAAGAGGCCTGCCCCGTGGCCTAGTGGTTAAGTTTGGCATGCTCCGCTTTAGTGGCCCAGGTTCGGTTCCCCGGACGTGGACCTACACATCTACCTACACCACTTGTCGGTGGTCATGCTGTGGCAGTGACCCACATACAAAATAGAGGAAGATTGGCAACAGATGTTAGCTCAGGGCAAATCTTCGTCAAGCAAAAATAAATAAATAAAAATAAACAGAAGAGAGTTTGTGTAGCTGGAGATGGGACAGCTCAGTGTGCATTGTGAAGGAATGGCATTGGGGAGATGGAGAGAGGTGGGGAAGGATACTGGGTTTGGGAGTTGAAGTAAGTTTGGGAGCTGCAGGGGAGCTTCTATTGTATAATGGAAACAGAGAGGAGAGAAATTAGGGTGTTCATAAGTGCTGCCCAAGATGATGTATTTGACTATCTTCCCCAGTCTGAGAAATACAACTTAAAAAGATTTGTTATTTCAAAATTCATTGGTTGCTGGAATTTATTTATTTTAACTGAAAAATACCAATGGGTATACCAGGCTTTTAAGGATGCATTATGCATTATCATCATAATGAGTCCCTTGTTTGTTTATACAGTATTATTCTTAGGCAGGCCTAAATTTATGTGAGTGATTCTAGATGCTTTTAAGGTATATATTAAAGACCATCTCATTTGAAAAGCTCTCCTCCAAAATCAGAAATGCCAATCATTTGTATTGGTCAGTCAATGGCAGGGCACCATTTCCAGTGAGTCACAGTTAGAATATTACTTCAGAGATTTTCAAATTGGGGGAGGGAAGGTTGTGGGGTGTGATGAGAATACAGTTTGAAACAAAAAACATATATTCAACCTATTCTCTTAAAACAAACTAGAGAGGATCCAACACACATCTCCTTGTATGTCGGTGATATGTAGAAGACAGAGCCAGAAAGCCCAGAAAGGAGGAAAAGTGGGGAAAAAAAAAAACTGGAAATTTTAAGAAAAGAGATTGAGAAACCTCCTTGTCAGTCACTAGAAAGGACTCCAGGATTGAGTTAACATGATGATAAACTAGCCCTGAAGTATTTGAAACAAAAGTTAAAGTTTAATGGAGGAAGAAAAATCATTGTTGAGTACCTACTATGTGCAGAAGTATGTTTTACCTATATTTTCCCATTTAACCTGACCACTGACTCCCTAAAGTAGGCATAATGACCATTATTGTACAGAAGAAAACTTGAGGGTTAGCAACCAAGTGACAGGGGTAAGAGCTGTACCTGGGTGCCTTGGTCTCAAAGCCTTGGTTCTGCCAAGACATCTTCCACTCCAGGTAAATGGCAATGCCAAGCTAGCAGGCCTCAAGGTGAGAAAGTGAATCATCCAACTGCAAAGCTAGCTGTGGGTCCCACTGCACCGATTTTATAGATGAGGATCTGAGAAGTTAAGTGACTTTCCCAGAGTCACATAATTAGTGACGCCCTACAATTGTAATCTCCTGAATCACATTCATACCTATTTCTAAACCTGCAGGTCAGGGAAGACAGACAAACAGCAACTGGAAACCTGGCCCCTAAGAGAACTGGAGGAGGCTCATTTGCTTCCACTAATGGTTTGCTTCTCTTTTTTCTATCGGCATCTTCTAGTCAACTCATCATTTTTTCCTGCTTTCTATATCAAACAAATGTAGCCAAAAGTATGACCTTTGTATATTATTCTTTCTATAGTTTCTAGTAGAGAGCCCAGCTATTTGAATTTCCTAGAGCTGCCATGAAAAAATCACCACAAACTTAGTGGCTTAAAACAACAGAAATTTATTCTCTCGCAGTTCTGGAGCACAAATGTATAAAATCAAGGTGTCAACATGGTTGATACCTTCTGGAAGCTCTGAGGAAGAATCCATCCCATGTTTCTCTCCTGTTTTCTGGTGGCTGTCAGCAATTCTTGGTGTTCCTTGGCTTGTAGCTGCATAACTTCAATCCTTGTCTTCATCTTTACCTGGACTCTGTATCTTCGTTTTTTGTCTCTTATAAGGACATTTGTCATTGGATTTAAGGTCCAACCTATGTCCAGATAATCTCATTCTTAACTGAATTATATCTGCAAAGATTATTTCCAAATAAAGTCACATTCATAAGTACTGAGGATTAGAATCTGCAATATCTTTTGGGGGAACACAATTCAGCTCACTATACCAGCAAAGGCACTGTGACCCATGAGATGATTAATCCCATGGGAGCAACAGGCTCTGTATACTGTGTGCCAATCATAAACAAAAGAGGAGTTGTCATCATCATCTCTCAGAATCATGGATGTGTGTGCTGTCCACTGGGCTTTCTAAGGATTTGATAATAGAGACTGTGGTCTGAACCCCAATGGCTTCACCACTGTGACCTTGGGTAAGCTGCTAAATGTCCTTAAGCTTTAGTTTCCTCATCTATAAAATGGACAACAACAGTAACATCTACACCCAATTTTGATTATTACATATTAAAGTTATTTTTATATTACACAATAGTAATTTTATTAGTCAGTTCAAAGTCCAAATAAATCATACCATTTCCTTTTTTATTTTGCACAGCTTTTCCTTCTTCCATTCGTTCAGGATCAGTATTATTTACACAGTATTTTTGGAAGACTTTTACTTTATGTCAGACCCTTGGCATGATCTAAAATGGCTTTCTGTGTTTTATATTTATATTGAAATGATTATATAGAGGTGTGTACAGGAAAGTAGAGGTGACATTAACAACAGTTAATTTATGAAATCAAATATTTCAAAAGTAGGAGATATATCTAAATATTTCACTACATTCATGACTCACAATATGGCTTATCCTAATAACAGATAAACAAGAAAAAAAGAAAGAGAAAAGTTAAATGTCTTTGGCAAATATCATGTAAACTTGTCCTTCTGAAAACATTTTCATGATCATTTAAAAGGAAATGAATAATGTAATTCAAAAATACGAATAGATGATCATATTGGACTGCAATGAGAACAGATGTTTTAAGTTATGTAAAATCTTACCCCATCTGGTAAACAGTAAAAATGTCTCAACAGCAACCCACAGATGAAATGTTGCCAATGAAGTGAGGATAGTGGGGATTGGGTAGAAGTCAATTTTACTGGATTACTTCATAAAATGCTTAAAGACCATTCATCTATATATGTATAATAATTTCAGCTCTTATAGTAATTATCATTCCAATAATTATTTTCAAAAGTTTTAGAAATTGCAGAACCGATTGCATGATACATTATACTATCAATCACAGTTGTTAAATTAAACAGTTCATTTTCTCCCAGAAGATCTGGAACCTAGCAATCCATCCTGGAGTGGTTATATGTTTAAGTTCATTGAAACATTTACTCCATCTCCAAACGCGTGAGGATGAGCATCAATAAGAGAATAAAATTAGAGCTGGACCAGACTCCCACTGTTACAGACTCATTCTGTTTGTGAAGAGTAGGCGGCTCTATCAGGAACATTTGGTTTATGTCAGTTTGCCTTATAGCTGAGTTTCATTGTGTGAACTATTTCCAGTCTTTTCAGCTACAAATAGGCGGCTACCAATATAAACTTGCTGCCTTACTCCAAGTTGAATTATTACCAAAAAAGTTTTCTAAGAGCAATAGAATTGAATCTCTTCAAACATAAAGTCTACTCTTCAGCCTCTCTACCACTTGGAGATAAAAGTTGTTATTCTCATCACAGTTCTTGTCCCCTCTTTTTAACGGCTCTTAGGAAACCCAGCACCACTTCACTTTTTCATTCTCACTGGAAGAAAGGCCAGCAAAGATCCCCCGCACCATAAAGAAGTCTGTAAAAAGTTAATCACCCCCAGGTAAGTGCAGATTCCTGTTTAGAACAATAAATGCTCTCTTGCATTTATGAGGGGTAATCCTAGATGCAGAGAGAAATAAAAGTAGGAGATTTTAATTACAAGCACAAATTATTGTGCTAATTTTTAAATATTTGTTCTGAGAATTCAATTAAAGGGGTAACACACTCACACAAACACACACCACCTCATTCCCCCAATGGTCTATTTATACTAGAAGTCTTTTTAGCAAAACCTTTTTTCATAAATTAGTTGAAATGAGACAATTAAAACTAACTGGCAAGACAATGAATGTGAAAAATTTGAATTAAATATTCTTATTTTTTTAATGGTTTTCTAGTCTTACTAATTAAGTCCATGAAGCCTCTGCAAATGCTTCAAGTGAAAAAACAAAGACCATTAATATTCATTTAGAGTAAACAATCCCTGGTCTTATAAGAAATAGTTTAACTCAATAAATATCTACATTATCTTTGAAAACTATAAATCAAAAAATATCACATCCCTCCTTAAAATCCTCCAATGGCTTCCTACTGCATTTAAAATAGAATCCAAACTTCTAGTCCTGAATGAGCTGGCTCTTGCCTGCCTGTCCAACTCTGTCTCTCCCCCTTACTATGAAATGACTTCAGATCATTTCTAGAATATGCCAAGCTTTTTCTTGCCTCAGGATTTTGTTGATCCTACTCTTGAGAATGCTCTACTTGCCCTGACCACTGCCATTCCCCAGAGAGGCACTTTTTCATCCCTCAGGTCACCACCACAAAGAGGTCTTGTCTTACACTCTATCTAATGAAATATCTCCCCTCCTCAGAGACTCTCTTAACCCATTATCCTGTTTGTTTGTTTTACAGCATGAATCACAGTTTGTAATTATTTTGTTTGTCTGTTTCCTGTTTATTATTATTCTCCCACCCGAATATAAATTCCATGAGAACAGGGACTATGTATGTTTTGTTCTATTTGTTCCCTGGCACCCAGAACAATGCAATTAGAATGTGCTCACTAAATGTCCTTTGGATGTGCTAGTTTCTGAAAGAGACATAGTGATGAAATGATTCGTTGTTCTTGAAGAACTTAACAGTGTGAAGGGAAGAGAGGATAGAAACACAACTATAAGAGCGGAATGTGAAAACGCTAAAACTGGGGATGGAACCAAATGCAAAAACTGGGGTTGGGAACAGAAAATAGGTAGTAATGATCTGGATAGAGTTATGGAGACGATTTAATGAAAAGAGGTGACATGAGAGGGGTCATTACATGTGATAATAACATCAGGAACAAAGGCACAGAGTGAGGTAAGTACAAGAGAGTCTGCAGAATGATGGAGAGTTTGGGATAGATCTGACATTGGGTGTACGTAATGGAAGTGATATGGGCACAACGCTGGGAAGGTAGCTTGAGGACTGAGAGCAGAGAGCATTAGTGCTCTGCCGAGGTATTCAGACCAAACTCAGACGACACTCAGAGAATGGTCCCTTCAGCAGAGAGGACATGTAGTCCATACGGAAGTTCGTGCCCTAACAGGGCCAGAGCTGAGGGGAGCCAACAAAGGACCTGGCTGGCAGAGTTGCTTTGATGCCTTAATGAAACCCTTTTCACATCTCTTACTCTCTGCTTGATTCAGCATCTTGGGCTCCTGATTGAATAAGCCCTCCAGAGATAATGGTTCTATCAACTGTGCATCAAAAAAGAATTCTTACATTTTCCCCTCTTTAAGTGCATTTCAGTACAAGTAGTTACCTTCCCCCCCACCCCTCCAATTCTCAAAGGCTCTGGTGAGTGATAAAGGAAGAAAAGCAAGGACTTAGGTAATTGAGGTTTATGTTTCTAAGTAATGTTTTTAAACTCATGTCTAGTTTTATCAAGAGAAGAAATCGGGCAATTTTTCACAGGGTGAAGATAATGGCTTATGCCTATGGCAGTTAAAGTATCTCAGTGCCCCTCTCTCGTTTCCTGGCTTTAATGCCAACTACAGCAGCACTAAACCTCAGCCAGACAAAGGCTGATAGAGTCAGTGGACTGTTTTACCGAGATAAGAGGAAAGGTGAAAATAAGTCTTTACGCTCTAGGCACATATGTTTTACCCTATGATAGCAGAAAGCCCATCTATTAGCTTTTTAGAAAGCTGTTTTCTAGCTGACGTAACAGAAAGAGATTTTAAGTCATCAAAAATAACACCAAAAATCCCCTTAAGGAAGACCCATGTTCTTCCTAGATTGCCTTTTAAAATCTGCTAGTAGTTTCATTCCGCAACACTACATAATTCAACATTTTTAATGTGGACAGTTTTGATCCTCCTGTATCTCCCTACTACCCATGATGATATCATTTCTGTGCTAATATTTCTAAACCCTGTTGGTGAAGTTAAGCACTCATTTGGTGCAAAGACTCTCAGAACTTGATCAAGCTACAATGCTAGAGCAAGCCCTAATGCAATTATCTGAATTTTGTTACTCTGAACCTACCTGCCTTTTACCACATACACAAAAGTAAAATACATAACTTCTGCATCATTTATATGGGGCTTTTATAGGCATGCATCCAAAGCACTTGAGTATTAAAAGATGCTGACTGACCTAGAATCCTGTGGGGACAGTGGGAGAAAAGTAGAGCCCCCTCCCCAAAGGCAGCTCTCCTGACTCCCAGGTTCAAGGACTTGGCTCTCTTTGAACTTCTAGAGTCTCTGAACTTCAGGCTGGGGAGCATGCACTAGATGTGTGAAGGTTTTCCACTTTTGTGCGGTCTTCCACACTAAACAGTAACATTCTATCTTTTCCATGTGTTCATAGTTCCTATGTAGCATATAGTAGATTCTCAATAAATACGTAAAGTGAGCAGTATGAAAGGAAGAAAAATTTGAAATTTGTGAACTTAGAACAGTATTGGTTCTGCCAAGACTCCAAGTTATATCAATATGTCAGGTATATTTAGACATGCAGGGAAAAATACTCAGGCTTTCCAAAACACAAGAGCATATCTTCCTCTACTTAATGACTTGCAGTGGGTTTGCATTGCATTGCATTGCATTTAGCGTAAATCCAAACGCCTTCCCATGGTTAAGAAGTCCCTGCCTGATCAGACCCTCTGTCCATCAGGCACCACTCTTTCCTTCTCCTCCTATACACTTTGCACATTCTGGTACCTTTCAGTTCTTGGAACACATCCAGCTGTTACCTTCGCAAGGAAGGCTTTCATCTTCCCCATTCTAATGTTTTCATGATGAAGGCCTTCTTTTATTATAGATCTCAACAAAGTCACTCCTTCATTGAAATCTTTTGTCACCTAAATCAAGCTAAAGATTATGTTTTTTTACTTGATTATTTGCCTGTTTTATAATCTCAGGGTCTTTTTTGTTTCCTCGATGAGTCTTAAATACAACTTGCCTATTAATTTATTTATGGATGTCTTTACTGTATGTGTGTGCTTTTGCATGTGTTCTGTCTCCCACAGTAGAAAGTCCACTCCACAAAGGCAGGGCCCCTTTCTATCTTGTTCGCCATTGTATCCCTAGCATCCAGCACAGTGTCTGGAAAATGGTAGACATTCAATAAATATCTGTTGATTTTAAAATCGAAGAGTGGGTGCCAGGCAACTGGAACTCTACTATTTCCTCCTAAAACTCCATCTCCGGAGAACATGTTTTAAGTAAAATTGCTTTAAAGCATCTCTGACCCACATTTTTCAGACTATTCTTGGAGCAATGAGTCATTAACATCTCTAGCATGAGGATCAAGTGACTGGCTACTTGGACAGTTGAGCCATTTAAACACAATCCATTTGTAAGTAAAATTTCAGGTCATGTGGGTGAATATAAAATTGCATGTACTTAAAGGGAGCACTCCCTTTTGGAAATTTGGCTCATTAGCAACACTGAGGAGTAATGGAGTGTGGTCAGAGCCACAGTGCTTTCCTCCAGAGGCAGTCTCGTCTTGGGGCCGCTGTCGAATAACTAACCTCAACTTGCTAGCAATAGAGCCCCTTCACTTAGGCTCCCATAAACTGTACCTGAGGCCAACAGCCATATGCCTTGCTCCATGCCTGCCTTGTTTTCACAGAATTACAGACCTTTCTTTCTGGTTCTGCAGTGTATTGTTGCTTATTTAGATAATAAAGAGCAATCTAAGCATCAATCACCTGGAATGTTTAGTGACAAAGGCATGCTGTCAGCTGCCACAGGAAAAAAAAAAAAGATTTCTTTATTATTAACAGATCTCTCTCCTCACTTTATACATTCACATCTCAGTTTTGTATAAATTGATACATTTGGTTAGGGTTCTTTTTCACTTCTTGGCAGTTGCTTTGCTTATTTAAAATTCTCAGAAGCACATACGGTAAGGAGATGAAATGCACGAAGTCCTTGGGAAATTGAAGTGGAAAGGCAATGGCTGCATCTGCCGGGTTTATCGGAAACCTCAGTTCCCCTTCCTGGCTCGGCACATCTCCCTTTGAGAAGTGCACAAAAGGTCAGCTGGAATTCAAGTCGTATCAAGTTATCCCTGATCGTGAAGGAGGCACATTTTAGATCTTGAACAACTCACAAGGATTTCGGCACTTCTCCAGGTGCTCGTAGGGTGGGTCATGTTTGTTGACAGTATGATAACCACACAAAGGTACTTCAGTTGTCCAATTGAAACTTTACTGATTTGACGGGTTTTGGAGTATCCTCAGTACTTAGAAAAGTTTAACAATGCTAAAAACTAAAATAAAATGTTAGTATATTTACAGCCTTGAAAGGGCATCTACATAGTTTTGCAACAATGTTAGCAGTATCAACAGTAAAAATTGTAAGCAACTACAAAGATTGAACACTCTAGTTAAGGGAAAAAACATGTATATAAAAAGCAAAATGTATATGTATATCCGTGTATATCCTTTGAGCTGAGATGTTAGCTCAAAGGATACCCCGCTTCCCTCACCACCCCCACCCGTTTCATTTCCTTCGGAGTTTATCACTATAAGGGTTCCTTCAGGGTTTATCACTATATCACTATGATATCTTATTTACTAAAATTATCTTATTTACCTGTTTATCATTTATCTTTCCACTCCAGGATGTAAGCTCCTTGAAGTCAGGGACTTTGTATATCCTATTCTCTGCTGTATATACAGAACCTACATGTGCCACACAGTGTGTTTAATAAATATGTGTTGAATGAATAAATTAATAATGAATAAACCACTAGTAGTAGTAACAAACATCTTAAGGCTTTATATTATTAAAGAACAGCATTACACAGCATCGTGAGGAAAGTATAAAATGGGTGGAATAGATACAAGGACTAGAGCAGTTCAGGGGAGAAGGACCCTCTAAGGGACAAACCCATCAGAAAGGCCCCCCTAGGTAGGTGGGCCATAAGAAAAGGGTGAATCTGGGGACAGGAGGCTTGGAGGAAGGGATTTGCTGGAACAAATATAAAGGAAGGAAGAAGCGATGTATCTAACACGTTGGGGGTCATATAAATCGACCAGAAGTTATAAAAGGTTCAAGTAGGAAAATAACAGGAATTGAGAACAGAGCCTCTACTGTGGAAGGCCTTGAAGTTGGTAACTAAAATGACAGTATCATTTAGGGCTATAAGCACTGATGATAAAATTACCAAAGAGCAAGAAAATGGTCATCACAATTATCAGAAAGTGTTACCTCTAGGTAATAAGGTGGTGTCAGAAGAGAACGTGATCACAAAAGGCTGCTCAAGAAGCTTCTAGAGCACTGGCAATGTTCTTTTCTTTGATGGGGCTGGCGCTTATACAAGTGTCTGCTTTATAGATATTCTTTAAGTTGTATATATATGTTTTAAATACTTTTCTATGTGTTTCCTCTTTCAGAAGCAAAAGCATATTTTTTTTTTAAAAGGCAGTAAAATGTGGAGGTTAGGAGGGTAGGCACTGGTGTCAGATGGCCTGGGCTTAAATCCCAGCTTTTCCACTTCAAGTTGTGTGTTCTACAGCATATTACTTCATTTCTCTGAGGCTCACTTCTCTGCTTGGTAAAAATGGGGATAACTTACTACCAACTTCATGGGTTGTCATGAGAACTAAATGAAATACTACATGTAAACCATTTAAGCGAGTGCCTGGAAGGTAGTAAAACACTCACTGTTGGTACTGTTCATATTAATTCTGTAGGCCTTTGTATCCCCAATTGCATTTGAGTCACATCTTCACTGTGTTTCCTGTCTGTAAACAAAAGGAAGTGCCATGTCATTGCTGAAAAGGCACTGATACGAAGATTCGGTTGACAAGACTCCATCCCAGCCATCTGCATCACCGGTACTCTCCCTATATCCCAGCAATATATCACAGAAGCTCCAGTGACTTAGGGTTTGAAGATTCGTGAGCATGCCTAGATCTCTAAGATGCAGTGTCTTCCTAAGATGGATTACTGCTGAACTACTGATCTTAGCCTCAACCTAAATTTGAAAAATTGTGGAATTGATAGCCAATTATATCACTATTAAGAATTTGTTTTCCTATCCATACCATCTAAAATTATTACATGTACCCTAATATTGCTGCTTTCAGCAATAGAGATTTCTTTAAATTTAACGTGCATGTAACTACTTATTATGTGCCAAGCCTGTTTTAGGCATTTTACAAATATAAGTACATTTCATCCTCATAATCACCCTTTAAGCCATTGAAGGTTTTAATGTAGGGAAGTGATAAGAGTCTAGTTCAAAAACCATGGCTACATATAAGAATTACCTGCTATATTAGTTTCCTAGGGCTGTCATTAAAAAGTACCACAAACTGGATGACTTAAAACAACACAGATGTATTGTCTCACATCTCTGGAGGCTAGAAGTCCAAGATCAAGCTGTCAGCAGGGCTGGTTCCTTCTGAGGTCTGTGAGGAGTCAACTTTTCCACATTGCATTCCTAGCTTCTGGTGTTTGCTGGCAATCTTTGATATTCCTTGACGTGTAGAAGCATCACCCCAAGCTCTGCCTTCATCTTCACATGTCGATGTCCCTGTGTGCATGTCTGTGTCCAAATTCCCCCTTTTTATAAGGACACCAGTCATATGGGGGCACCAGCCTACTCCATTACGACCTCCTCTAAACTTAACTAAATTACACCTGCAAGGACCCTAATTCCAAATAAGTTCATATTCTGAGATCCCAAGGATTAGGATGTCAACATATGAATTTAGAGGGAGACAATTCAACCCACAACACCTGGGAAGCTCTTAAAAATAAAGAGTTCTATGTTCATTCAGAACCTCCAGAGATTGTGCTTGTTTTGTAACAAACTTCCTAGGTAATTTTGGCCCAGGCATCCTGACTGGTCATGGATTTGTTCATGCAAATAATCAATATAGCCAAGGAGATGATATGAAGAGTTTCTTCTGTCACTGGGTTTAGGAGTGGTTGGAATACTCTGACTGCAATCAGACATGAGGAGCAAAGAATCAGACTTTAGTGAAAATCTTAGCAATGAAAAGAGAGGTACGATTATGAAGAATGTATGAACCGGACTTAATGAATATTTGAATGGAAGGAAACGTAAAAGGAGGAGTCAGGTATGGCTTTAGGATTCAAGCCTTAGTGACTGCGAGGTGGATGAAAAAGTTGAATGATTCAGAGAGAGAAAATGTTTCTTCCCCATTCAACAATGAAAGTCAACACGTATAAAGTGCTCACTGAGTGAAGACACTTCACTAGGTACCAGAAACACAAAGATGAGTGAGATGCCATGCCTTATCCCAAGGAGTTCACAACCTATTGGGTGAAAACAGATAAACAATTAAACTACAATTTGATAAGGGCTATAATTCAGATGACCAAGATCCTATGGGAGGATTCCTGAGGAAGATGGTGGGCTCCTTAGGAGTAGTTCCAGAAGTGACATCAGGTTTAGGCATTCGGGAGGCTTGGACTCAGGAGAAACCACATCTATTGACATCTTGTCCTATGGAATAAAGGTAAAATCAGAGGTGGGACCAACATTCAGTCCTGGTGCAAACAGGACCCAGATGCAGGACTGCAGCTCTTCTTCCTACTTACTGTACAGGTGTGTGCACAAGTCGTGGAAAATATCCAGGGCCAGGTGATCATTTTCTCTCTGATGATTCACTCCTTTTACAAGTGGTGTTTTTGTTTTTGTTTGTTTTTCCCAGTTTCTGTTCTCTTTGATATCTGTTCACTAAGATATCCAATAAGAGGTCGAAACTTCTTGAATTATTATAAAGAAATCAACATCAGCGAGCTTAAAGAAGTTCATAGAACTTCAGGAATTATCTGGTCCAAGTCATCAACACTTCCAGTCCTCCAGGATGCTATGTTTGATGTAGAAACAAGTCATGTTATAACCAGAAGTGAGTACCCCATTAATGCTTAACTGAGCCTTTTCCAGGATTATTTTTGCATCATTTCAGGTCTGTCTACAAGTTGTCAAGAGGAAACTATATATGCTTATCTCCTGTAGGTTCCAAATTTATTTAGAAAGGATACCAATCTGAGCAAAGATAAGGTGGCTGCAGAGAGCAGGAGGAGAAGCACTATTACACATTTTTCCTCTTGCCCCTCAGCTCCTCATGGGTAAGGCTGATGCTGGTCTATGTGGGTATGATCCTGCTAGAGTTGAGAAAGATGATGAATTCTTGCTATGCCACAGCTCATTTATGCTTAGTCTTACATCTTCCTTCCAGAAGAATTTACAGTAATTATTTATGAATTTCTGATTGTACTAGTTTCCTATTGCTGCTGTAACAAGTTACCACAAACTTTGGTTTATAGCAACATAAATTTATTATCTTACAGTTCTGTAAGTTGGAAATGTGACATGGGTCACACTGGGCTAAAATCAAGGTGCCAGCAGGACTGCTGTTTTCCTTTCTGGAGACTCTAGGGAAGAACACGTTTTCTTGCTTTTTCCAGCTTCTAGAAGCTGCCTGCCTTCCTTGGTTTGTGGTCCCTTCCTTCATTTTCAAAGCATATCACTCCAATCTCTGCTACCATTGTCAGATCTTTACTGATTCTGATCCTCATGCTTTCCTATTATAAGGATGCTTGTGATTACGTTGAGCTCACCCAGATAATCTATGATAATCTCTCTATCTCAAGATCCTTAATTTGGTCACATCTGCAAAGTCTTTTTGCCATGCCATATTCATAGATTATGGAGCTTCGGACATGGGCATCTTTGAGGAAGGAGAGGGGGCATTATTCACCTACCACAGAGATTAAGGAGCTATTTATAAGTTTTTTTTTTTTTTTTTTTTTGGCTCTCTTGATTCTTGACCCAAACTCTACTCCAGGAAGAGCACATCTTCATCTGTTAGCCACCCCTGAACAACATCTTGGACTCCCACTTGTATGGCTGCAGGGAGCCAGACTCCTAGCAACCACCAAATGGGTGTTTCAGCTAAGATACCCATTTCTTTAAAGGAGGGAGGCAGACATGACTGATAACTTACTGAAATTAAGCACGTCTTTGCACCATTAACTTCCGTGTAAGTTTCTTGTGTCTCCAGCAGAGCCTAGCATATTTTCTTGTACATAGTAGGTATATAGTAACTTTAATATTATTGAATGAGTGAACTAGCCTGTAAAAATAGGTGTAATTTTACATGCCAGTATTTTTTCATGACAGCATCAAAATTAAATTAAAAATGAAAGGGTTTTAGTCAGACAGCAGGACATAAAAACACTTATTACAGAAAAAGTGGAAATTTCAACTGTTCCAAAGTTTAGAAAACAAAACAAAAACAAACAAATGAAACCGTCTATTTATAACAAGTTCCACTCTTTAAAGTATGTGTTACATTTGTTATATGTGTTACATATACGTACTTGAATGCTTGATAAAAACAATTGAAGGTAAAATATTTTAAGGCAAATCTACCCACTTTCCTGGCACAGTAAATGTTGTCTGTGAAACTAGATGTATTATCTCAATGTTACTCAAATAACATGTTTTATCTTTTGTTTGCCACCTCCTCCCACTCTCCCCTAAAATAAACTTGGCAACTGTACCTTGTTCATTTTGTTTCATTTTCTATGAAAATAAAATCCCGCTCATACTCTCCACATACTACAAGTCAGTTGTAAATCTGAGGTAGCTAAGAGCAAACTCATTTCCATCCACATACTTTAAAGTTTTTCCCCCACAAATCAACAATAATAATAATTATAAACAAAGGCTCAAAGTTTTCCCTAACCCCTCCATTTCATGCCAGATAAGAGAGTAGTAGCCCTTGTCCCCACCACCAAACATTTCTGGATCTAAAAACCTCTTAGTTCTATAATCTCAAGGCAAAACTCATTTTCTTATGCACTTTTTAAATTTACAGTCTGTAATACATTCTCTTTATGAGTGTGAGAGAATAGAATACAAAAACAAATGCTTATTTGTTCTCTCTGCTGAAAATGTCTAACGTTAGAAGAAACTTTGGTTTCCACAGAAAATATTGGCTTCCCCATTAGCCATCTGCTAGATGGTGGGAATGTTCTGAGTGGCTTTCTCAGCTGGAACATTTGGAAAATGAATACATTGTTGCAAGAACTCACATTGTTGGCCATAATGCTTGTGATAATGGTGTTGACTTACCAGATGTCCTGGAAATTCCTAGGGTAGAAGTATTTCTAGTCGTTCCAAACCCCTCCCTTATGTTGCAGAATGGTGTTTGGTATATGGGACTCTAGCTATTTCTCATGGTTTACCATGGAATATTTCATTCAGTTAGTCATTCTGTAGATTAAAACAAGATGGAAATAAAAACCATTGAACTGCTCATGTTATTCCAAACTCTACCCTGATACTCAGTGCATAACAGATCTATTATTTGCCATTTTTCAAAATAATTCCTTCTCCAACCCCAACTATATATATCTATCTGTATGTAAGATTAAATAGCATGACCGTCATTGTACTTGTCTCCAGCTGGTAGAAAAGCAAGCAAGTCTAACAGTTAAATGCTTTGCTCACTCATTATGCCTAAGGAGTTTGTTTGAAATGTGAAGAACCTGTTTTCAGTCCTTGCCTTCCCTTTTGAAATTAGATTAATGAAGTGATGAATAAAGTGAAGAGTCCTTTACATTTTGGCATGAAAATAGATTACACTTCTCTTGCAGATGGAATTCTCTCATACAAGTCTGCTTCTCTACCTGTTTGCCTTTCATTTAAAGCAAGAGAATTCTCTGAGCTGAGTGAGGACTTGTTCTAAATGGGAATCCATTTTAATACTCCATGGAATTCTGACTGCTTCACTGATCATACATGGCTATATATATTTGCCAAACTACACTACATGATTCATTTTTCTCTTTTACTTCTATCCAAAGGAGATCCCATTAGAGTGTGTATCTCCAAAGATTTTTAAAAGGAGACAATTTATATTTGAGTACCCTATTCCACCGCACAATTCCAGTTTCATTTGTTTCTTGGAGCTTACACAGTGTCAAGGCAAAGGGGTGGCCCAACTGGTCTTATGTCACTCGTCTTTACAAGCATCCACCAACCATCCATCCTCCATCCAGGGGCTCTGCCATCAGCCTACACAATCACTACAGAGATGACCCTGTCCCAGGGCCCCTTCAGCTCTGCTTGTTCTTTCTGTTGCCTACAGACATGGGGATATCTGATGAGCTGTCTATGACATGTCCTCTTAGATGGGCCCCACAGCCATCCCCTCACTGGTCTTTTCCATTTTAGGGGTCTCCATCAAAAAAGTGGGCTTAATCAACTGGGTCCTTAGGTCTCATCTACCCCTGTGTTGTCCTGTCTCCCCAGCACTCCTCCTGCAAACAAAGCCCAGGTCTCCTGAGCTCACTGAGGTCTCTGTTCACACTTCCCTTCCTTCTTCTTCATTCCCCTTCATTCCACCTTGAGGAATTCCATAATCTAGAGAGCGTTCCCTCTATCAGAATAATCTCCTTAAAGGGACCAGGTTTAGGGAACATAAACCTGTGTACGGCTTTTTTTTTTTTGGTCCATCCTTCCTGTAAGGCAAAAATTACAAAGCCCACTATCTGCTTGAAGGTGGTAATAGAGGAGGGGAAAAGGAAACACGGGGAGGAGACATTTAAAAGTATGTGTTAATATCTCAAAAATATCACTCCATCACATAACTAGAAATAGAACAGAGGAATAAACAGAAGAAAAGGCCAAAATGTGGGATGGAGGATGGATAACTTTATCAGCAATTTTCTGATATTCAAAGAACTTTGCTTCAACTGCCTTTTACAGAGGTTGGTATTCATATAACACACTTTCACGTTCACGGTCCCCACTGCATGATGCACAAGTAAACCCAGTCCTCATATTTCCAACTTTGAATTTGACAAGAATTGCCAAGAGTTATTCAATCTCTGATTAATGAATGAATAAATACAAATTGGTAGCAGAAAAAATATTGACCACCATATCATTGTCCTTTAGCACTGTATGTTCTGCTGATAGAAATTTTTTTATTAACCAGTATCCTCTGCTTTGGGAATATCCCCATAAGAAAGAAAAATCATGGAAATATAAGGCTAAAGAAAGTTGAAGCTTATCTTATCCAGTGGTTTTCAATCTTCACTATACATATCAATCACCTGGGGAGATTTCACAAATATATATATGCCCCACCCCACCCCTAGACTAATTGGATCAGGTGGGCCCCAATCATTGCTGTGTTTTAAAAGCTCCTCCCATGATTCTAACACACACTGGAGGTTGAGAACCACCATTCCTGCCTACCTCTCCCATTTACACAGGTAGGTTGTCGTTTATCCGAGGTACATCATCATAAGTGAAAAAGCAGTAGTTTAAAACTGCTTCTCCTGACCCTTTGTTATATATTCTTTCCACCACATCCCCACTAAATCCTAGCATTTAAAAAATATCTTAGACTGTCCAAAAAGGATTCTGCTCCAGTTTATTCCAACGTGGAAGAGAACACATTGAATAGTATCAAATTTTATTCTCATGATTTTCTCACTTCAGAAGCTATAACATTTGTTCCTATTTCCCCAAAGAATGACTCCACAGCCCCCCAACACCACCCCATCCACATATTTGATAAATGTTAAACAACACCTTTATGAGATGGCATTCCATTCTAGAATGACATTTAAAAGCTCTGAAGTTTAATTGCCGTGGATAACCATCGATCATTGCTGGGCTGCCCCTGGGACGGTGGACTTTGAGGTATGCCATCCATCTCGTGGCAATATTGTGGCTGGCTGCCTTCCCCTCTTCATCACTGGTTGATGGGGCTGATGCAGATCACCGCTGCACTTGCAGAGTGCCTCGCGTTCCCTCGCCTGCTCTGCATGACTACTGAACTGAGCCGTGTTGTGACAGTCTGCCTGCTCTTCCCTGTTCAGATTAATGAATACAGCTTTAGCTGTTAATTCAAACCTAGTCAAGCTTGTATCCAACAATTAGAGACCAATGTTCATATTCAGCTCTAGTGTATGTGTGAAAGGGTGTGGGAGAGGAGTGCAATTGGGCATGATTCTTTGTATCTAGGGTGAGCATGAAGAAGGAAGAGTAAGGATCTTGAAGGCAGTACCTGAAACCCTCCTTGGATCTGGCTATAATAAAATCTTTCAGGCCTCAACATCTTTGCAAGCTACAACGATGTGACCCTGGGGGTTTGAGCTTCCTGCCCTGCAGCTAGACTGCAATCCATCAACAATAACAAGCACTCGGCAGGCCCCTCTGCATTTCTGCCTTCAAGGAGGGTCAGCAGCTAAGCCGGTATTTGAAGCGGCTTTAGAATCAAGCCCCAAATCTCCCTTTTCTTCTCTCCACAATAAGAAATGAAATGTTTACTTACTTACACACAGAATTATGTAAGTGACCTCATCCTGCCCCCTTTCAGGATCACTCAGGGCAATGGAAACTGAATACTTAATTGTCAACCCTGAAACGTCCTCCCTAATAAAGCAAGGGCTACAAATGCCCTGTCTTGCGTGGAAAAGCGACGTATGGACCCCAGGTGCCAAATACTGTTGAAATGCACTCTTGCTGGAATTTCTATTTACAGAGAGCAGAAAACCAGCCCTGGCAGAGCATCCTGCCCCTGGTTATTGATGGTAGAGGTGGTTCAGAGGAACACATGCCCGTCCAAGGTACGCTGCACCTTTGCCCTGGGAATAGAAATCTCTCCCTAGTCATTTTGACTGATCTTATTTTTAAAGCATGTGGCCTGGGGTTGGAACACAAGATATAACAGCTGGTAGTAGTTTTGGTAATGTTGATAAACTAGTTACTTTCTTTATTGAATTTCTTTTGGTTCTGCCTTAGTATTTAGCAATTGTCTTTGGCATCAGACTAGCTCAGCTGTGCAAGGAAGGATCACGGAATGGAATTGTTATCCCCTTTTGGGCAGTGCACCCATAGGAACCATGTGGAGATGGTCGAGATCAGCCAGTATGAACATCTCCACCTGGCAGGTGAAATGAAGGCAGAAAGTCAGAGGCAGCACAAGCAATAACCTTTTTTCTGGATCTCTATTCTGCTCAAATGTTTCAAGTCTCTGTTTGGTGTTTTTAAAGGGTGTCTATTATCTTGTCTGTAAACTAGTGATTAAAAAGACCTAACTTACAGAATTGATGCTAGGAGTAAATGAGATAAATGTAAAGCATTTAGTACAGTGTCTAGCGCACAGGTAGAACTTAATAAATGATACAGTGGAAAACGTATCAGTAATGGTTCCTGTTTTCCTGGAAGTCTCTATCAAATTAGGGACATATACAATAAACATGGAACAAATACATAAATGGTTATAGACTGACTAAGGGCTAGTTATGATGGAAGAAATAGTCTAATAGAGAATAATTAGGAATAAGGAGGCTGCTTTGGATAGGGTGGTCAGGGGAAGCCATTCTGAAAAGGTGACTTTTAAGCTGAGACCAGAGAAGGTGAAGCTAGATCAGCTGGGCAAATGGCATTCCATGCAGGAAACAGAAATTGCAAAGCCTATGAGGCAGCAACAAGATGAGAGCAGCTGGAATACAGACACACAAGGGAGAAAACAGTGTAAAGGGAGGCCGAGCAATTTTGATTGTGCCTCAAGTTCTTGCTACTCCAAGTGTGGTTCAGGCATCACCTGGGAGCCTGTGAGAAATGCAGAAACTCAGGTATCACCACAGTCCTTCAAATCAGAATCCGCATTTTAACGAGATCCCTTTGTACTTCTGAGTTTAGGAAGCACTGGTTTAGGAAGCCACTGAAAAGGTTAGGCAACACAGTGGTGTGATCTGTTTTATATTTTTAAAAGGATCACTCCAGATGCTATGGTGGCAATGGATTAGAGGGGAGTGTTTTTCTGCCATTTTATTATTACTTTTGAAGTCATCTGCCTAGTTTACTGTTCCTTCTCCTTCCAAGATTGGGTCCTACTGTAATCTGGCCATCTTCCACCCGAAGCCCAGCCCAGTGGCCACTGCCCTGCTTTCTGCTTATGCCTTGCTCAGTGCCACAGCCTGCCTGCCTTGAATTTTCAAGTGTCATCTGTTCCTGTATTCCCCAGATCCAAGCTCTGCCCACCACATCAGGAAGTGCACCCTCTTACATCCTGATGAAACCCTCTGAGGCTGGAGACAGCCCTGCCTTTGACACTGTACCCTATGCCTTCAGCTGGCCCTCTTCCAGACCTGGCCTCTGTCTCGGTGGTAGTTTCACGCCACATCCATCTGTTCCCACTGCATGGTCCTTCCACGCCCCACGAATTCAGAGACCAAGTAACAAATGAGCATTCCTAGACACCATAATTAGATTCCGAAGACGAGAAAGGAGTTCATAAGTAAATGCCAACTATCTTCACATAAAAAAATAAAACTTTTTAATCGATTGTTGGGGGGAGCTGTTAATGAGCTAACCACTTTTAATTCAATATTTGACAGTAATTGCAACAGAATTACATTTAACCAGACAAGAACCTCTATGGGTTTTTAGCAGTCAAATGAGCTAACAGAAGGGTTCTTGTTAAGGAACTGAAATATAATCAAAGGAGCCTTCATGCTTGTTGCTGAGTCTGAGTGACAAGACTACCAACAGTAACCCCCAAAGACAGATAATACTGCTTGTCTGGAATAAGAAATACAATACAAGATATCCTTGTGCTTAACATAGAATAGTCTAAATGCCGGGGCTGATGGAGCACGTAGGTTGTTGAGGATGGTGGGAGATCTTGCTCAGCTAAAGCTGTCAAGAAGGCTGGGAGCCAAGGGAAAAAAGATTTAATGAGTTCTAATGGAAGATCATACGTAACTTTTGCAGTGATGCTATAAGTAGATATAACCCCTCCCCATTGTGTGGCAACGGTAAGAATATTTTTTTCTCATTCTGTGTTGGGCTCTGGAGAGGAGGAGCAGTTCATGTTGCTGTTCTATATGCTTCTCCCTGAATGGCATTGTAAAGCAGCCCTCAAATTATCAGTTTAATCTGACCCACGAAATAAGGGCGGCATTAGAAGAGGAGTGTTTATACAGGAGACAGAGGAGGCACGATGAGAACATCATTAGGGCTTAATCAGGTCACACTGCATTTCATCCTTGGGAGATCTGAGTTAGGCAGCTGGGAGTAACACGCAGGCATGGCTCCAAAATTGTTTTCATTATGCGCTTTCTGGAAACCCTCTGAAGAAGCTCACCTTTCTCACCTCAAATGGGTATGTCATCACCTTTATTTCTGCTCTAATTCTGGCTTTAATGGATTTTCTGAGCTTCTAGCTTTGAAACTGTATAGAAAGAACAGCCTTACCTGGGTACCATAACTGGTACTCAGATCAAATGTCATCAGTCCTCATGGATGGCTTTCACTTCAGAATGATGTTCAAATTTGGGGGCTTTAAAGCTAAGCAAATAGATTCTCTACATTTTCAATTGTCTCTAAAAGAAACTTCAGGAAGAAGACTCTTATTTTCTCTCAGTTTAACACTATATCTGTTATAAAACAAATAAAGGAAGTCAAAATGCCATTTTATACAGTATCTTTGGGGGGAAATAATGTGAGAAGAAAGAAAAATAGCTAACAAAATATTCACATTGCTATACAAGGAAAAAGAAAGGAAGCTTTGGATACAAAGTTCATATTTGACAGGTAATATGACAATAAAAGGGGGGGAAACATGAATTAAAATGCAATGAAAAGTTCATACTCTCCGTGCACAGAAAAATAAGTGAATGTTCTTAAATTGATCAGTTCTCCAGCTGGGAGAAGGGCTTCAAATGATTGATGGATGCTTGACGGTTTTCTTTTCGATATATGTTGAACAATAGTGAGGAGATTAATTGGAGTCACTTTTTTAAAAGAACATATAAATGTATTTGTAATGTACTATGCTTTGCATACAGTAGGAAGTTAAAAGTGCTTTTAAGATTAATTCAAAACCAAGGCATAGATTGATGGTAGAGATCTAGGGAGTCTATATATTTAGTGTGAAGAGAAAATGCTCTAAATATTGGAATTCATTTGAAAGCTAAACCTAAAGCTGGTGTCAGACTGAGGAACACTGGAGGAAGAGCCAGTAATGGGTCATCACAGCCACAAAACACTGGGAGGGTTCTCAAGTTCTCATCAATAAAAGCCAGTAGACCCACCACCTGTCATGCACCAGCAAGATAGAGGCTAAAAAATTGTTGAACAGAATCAGATTACATGCATAAATGTAATTTTCCAAACTGACTGCTCATGAAAATAAGTGAGAAGCTTTTTTTTTTTTGGCAACTTGATTTTTTCACTTTATTTTAGAGATAGCACATTGTGATCTTCTTCATTTTTTTTTTATTGAGGTAACATTGGTTTATAACCTTATATAAATTTCAGGTGTCTATCGTTGTACTTTGACTTCTGTATAGACTATACCATGTTCACCACCCAAAGTCCAGTTTCCATCCATCACCATACAAATGTCCCCCTTTACCTCTTTCGCCTTCCCCCCACTCCCTTCCCCTCTGGCAACCACCAGTCTGTTCTCTGTATCTATGTACTTGTTTGTTGTTGTTTTATCATCTACATATAAGTGAAATCATGCAGTAATTGTCTTTCTCCATCTGACTTATTTTGCTTAGCATAATACCCTCAAAGTCCATCCATTTATTACAAATGGCAAGATTTCATCTTTTTTATGGCTGAGTAGTATTCCATTGTATATATATACTACATCTTCTTTATCCATTCATCCATTGATGGGCACTTAGGTTGTTTCCAAATCTTGGCTATTGTAAATAGTACTGCAGTGAAATAGGGTGCACATATCTTTTTGCATTAGTGTTTTCATGTTCTTTGATAAATACCCAGAAGTGGAATTGCTGGATCATATGGTAGTTCTCTTTTTAATATTTTGAGGAATCTCCATACTATTTTGCATAGTGGCTGCACCAATTTAATTCCCACCAGCAGTGCACAAGTGTTGCCTGTTCTCTACACTGTCTCCAACACTTGTGATTTCATATATATCTAATAGGCAAAACATCTAATGTTTCATCTTCAAAGAGTATACTGGTTGCAAGTTTTCCCCCAAAGGGGATTGTATGGGTTAAAGCAAGTATTCTATTGTGTTATCCTACACAAATGACAACCACCAGTAGAAAATGTTCTCAGGCCAACTGTGCTAAGTGAGTGAAAAAAGGTGAGACCACAAAGCTAAAAATATGATACACAGTATTTTTTTGACCTGGATATATCACCTGAAGGTGCATTTTGTTTGGCATATTTTAAATGCATTCTTAGTGACAAAAAACAATATTTGTGAGTCTATTCTGGGCATGTACAGAGAGTTAATTAGCGACTCCCAAGTTACTGTGCATGCAAATTTCAAAGTTCAAGAAGTGGCAATTTTCCCCCATAAACCTTATGCAGCTTTTATTGTTTTGTCAGATCTGCTTACTTAAATGCATAAATTAAGTACTATGTGTTGTACCCACTTAAAAATATGGCAGGATTCCTTGGGAGAAGTGAAAATTAAAATGTCAGAAAGAAGAAAGCTTTGCCATCCCACCCTCAAAGGTGTGCCATGGGATGAAACTCAGCCTTGGAAATGTGTTAGCTGCCAGGCCAAATGTGGCCACAAAGTCTCGTGCTTCTCCTAGCCCTCCCCGACCTGAGACACACACACTCACTCTCAGCACAAGGGAAGTGTGTATACGCTGGGAATTGAGGACCCATGAGCTTCAGGAAAACAACCAAGCATAGAATTCACCTTTCCTTTTCCAAGTGTTTCATTCAATATTTCAGGACCAACAACTGACCCAAGAGTCTCGGGTCAAGATTATTTTTGTTATTCTACATAGAGTAGGCCTCTTCATGCTGATTTTTGTCTGAATTGTCTACACACTCCTGGTAGAAGGCTAAATTTTCCTTTGCCTTGGCTCCTTCATGACAGAGAGTAGCCTTTTTAAAAAGATAAAGATGTCCCCCATAGTACTCAGCAAAATTGCTTTCTATTATAATTATTCATTTACTATTTTTAAATGCTATGCTTGGGACTACTTCAAACAGATTACTTATTCTTATATTAACTGAGATTGTTCAGTTGTTTCCAACATGGATTTTAAGTGACTTAGAGATCCTTAAAGGAGATGAAGGGGCTTCTCCAACTACATTTGTTATTTCAAAATGACACACACCCACGTGTGCACACACACACCCATTTACTCTTGATAAGACCACACAAGTTAGCAAACACAAATTTCTTAGGTTTAAGCTGGAAGTATTTTCACTCAGCCTAGCAAAATTGGTTACCTTGTGCAAGCTGGTCAGAAGTTTAACCAACCAGAAACTTGGTTCTGACAAAGTTTCTATTAATGAAAACATGAAAGACAATAAATTATTACTGAATGAAGTTTATTTTTTCAAAACAATGGACCTACTGGGTGGCAGAAAATAATAAAGTTCCTTGTTGCTTAAAAATTAGGATAAATCCTATTTTCTCTGGAGATTTTAAGATTCTATCCCAAGATAATTTAAATAATTTCTTGATAATACTATTAAACTACCAAATGGGATAATCATACAAAATTCTGCTTGCCTTCCATCTCCCCTTAATTTTGCCAATAGAAAAGGTGATGCCACGTTATTATCAATTATCGAAGGGAAAAGAAATTCCTCCTATTTCCCAATCATTTATGTTACCGAACCAAGGGGGCGCTCCTCCTGGTGAGTTAAATGAGACTCTACACCAGTGGAAGTTGTCTCACAAAGTAAACTGTGTTTGCAGCAAACAGGAGGCCATGAGGAATCATTTGCCAAGTCATGGCGTCCCCAAACAAAGGGAAACGGGAACATTTATTTGGTTGGGGAATGAATATTCAAAAGGGTGAGGTATTTGCTTGCACAGGCTCAGTTGGAAAGCACGGCTTCCACATAATGAACCCCAGGCTCCTCCTGGAGAGATTTTAGCATTAAAGATAAGGCAAAGGTCATGGGCATAGCTCTTGAGGCTTGGTCAGTTTCAGCATGGCTGGTGGTTACATCTCCTTAACACACTAAAGGAAAAGAAACAACTTGGAAAAACAGTTAATTGTTTCCAAACCCACCTTAGAGTTTCTCCAGGCACCTAGTTTGTGACATTTACTACTCAGAAAAATAATCAAAATAGAACCTATGTCTATTTTGTTCTCCTGAACATTTTTGTATGTTAAAAAAAAATCCTCATTACTTCCCATTCAACTCTACCTTATTTCCTGCCTTAATTTTAAAAATTCAAAGTACTTTTTTGACTGAATAGTCCTCACCCTATCCACACTTCCACAAAAAGTTTAAAGAAACATGAAAGAGAGAGGGTGCAGCATCATATTCTGTTGTCACTGTGGCCCTCTGCACCAAGCCCAGCCATCCAAAAGAGATCCACATCTCTGGGTCTCACGTCGAGTGTTTACTTTTTATCATTTCAAAGTGTTTCTCTCCGATAGCACTCCTGTCAAATTTATGAATAAGTCTGGAAATTTTCAAGATAAGCTGAAATCGGTCTTATTTGTTGGCTTATGACTCAAATTCCCTCTACCTCTTCAGGGAGGAAGCTACTGATTTTAGAATCCAACTGCTATATGTTTCTTTGCTCCAACTCCAGTTGTAAATCACACTTGGTTTCACAGATTTGATAAAGCCTGTGAGCTTATAATGTCCCTGCCAGAACTAGCCAAGAGTTACTTCCTGGGAAATGAAGTCAGTCGGCAGCCCTTCCAGCCACATAAATATGACCCTATTAGGTGGAAGTCAGTGGGCCTGTCTAACGGTGGGGATTTGCTCAAACAACTCCACAAAGTAGCGTGATCAAAGTGATAAAAGAAATTTCTTAAAATGACAGGAGGGAAAAAAAAACAACAGAGGGTTCTGTGTTGGTTTTTGTCATCTGCCCTTCATTTCTGCTTGGATTCCGCAGCAAGAAGGATTTCCTACCAATACATAACTTGTTTCTGTATAAAAACACGAGCTTATCCACTAACACAGACCATCTCTCACACCTCAGATCCCACATCACATCACAAACTTCTGTTTTGAAAACTGAAAGCACAGAGACTTGTACAGGTTTTGGCAGTGGTGGGGAGAGGAGCAGGGAGTTATAAAAATTCAGATACTGACTTACACATTTCATGTCTTTCCAGCTTTAAAATACACTCAGCACCCTTTGATGGTGCTGGTGAAGACCAATGGTAATGGCAGAGAAGAATTACGCTGTCACATTGACATATATTTTATCCATGAATAAAGAGTGTCTATAATATAATTGATAATGGTTTATTATCACAAGAACTGCCTTGCTCAGTGGCTCTCATTTGACTCTATCAAAGACCATCTGCTAACATGGAAATATGTTGCTTGAATATTCACTCATTATTTAATTCACTCAGTATATACTAAGCATCTACTATGCACACGTGCTATGTGCACTTGCTTCTGATATTATTGACACAAAGAATGTGCAGGCATGGTTTAGGGGAAAACAGGGAAAGCGTAGACAAGCATTTAAAATCTAAGACCAAAGCAAGTTTGGATATTTTTCCCCCTAACATAGATGTAGATAATTCTAATTTATCCCCAAATAAGGGGGTTTATATTTCACTATATTGCATGAGTTAGTGTTTGTATCAATAGTAAAGTCTGAGAATAACGGACCCTAAACTTTAAGTACTGACTTAAAATAATGTTAGACAAATTAACTTGAATAAATGATAATGATACCACTGTTTTTATTATCTAATATTGTCTTTAATGAAATAATTTTTTAAACAAATAGGTATTTAAAAATCTGACAGGAACCTTAAAGATCAAATAATCTAACATTATCATTTTATAGATGGGCAAACTGAGACCCACAGGGATTGAGTTTCCTAATGTTGCACAAATAATTGCTGTGAGATGCAGAAATGATTAATTGGATAAAGGAGTTGAGATTGCATCCAGTAGGACTTGTTGCTATCTGAAATAATAATTGTGCTCAGACTCACGCCTGTGCTATGGGTCTCTTTGTTCAGGTGCTCGGGGAAAATTGAATACGTGATTAAGATAGATTTTTCATTTAGGCCCTGAAAGGTTTTCCTGACAGGGAGAACTTGCTTTCAAGTTTCTCTCTCAACGTGGTCTTGACAAATTAATGGATGAGACTAAGATTAAAATATCTCAAATTAGATATTAAATTTTTTGAATTGTTTTCACTCTATAGTTAGAATAAAAATCAAAATTGGGAACCTGCCAGTTCCCAGAGTTTTTTAGGTCTTAACAAAGGGGGAGCTCACTGTTTCCTCATCTTTTTATTAGGGACAAAATGTACTGGATAAGCATTGCCAACCTTGGATAGACAGTAATGGGCTGCATTTCATCATGTGCAGGACCCCTACAGAGAGTTGGATCATCTAGCCACTGTCAGGAGACACTGAAAAAAAAAAAATGAAGCAGGCATTAGTGGGCTGAAGGCCACTCATCTCATCCTCCGTAAGCTGACGGATATGACTGTGTCACTTGACAGCCAGCTTTGTACTGAGTAGCTTGACACAGAAAAGTTCATGCTCTGAAGCTGTCATTTAAGGCACATCTGCCCTGGCAGAACCTCATACGAGGCAGCTCCTTCATAAAAGGACCCCTCTAGTAGATAATATAAACCTCCTGCAAATGGAAATAACCATGTCAATCCAAAGAATAAACACAAGTGGTGATATAGTCCATTCTTGTTTTCTTCCCATAACCCATGCCAAATAAAAAATAAGTTGGGAGCAAAATGCACACTGAAGGACTTTCATGGAGATAATTTTTGTATAGTCCCATGAGAATCACACCAAGAGAAGCATCCTGAGGAAGCTCCTGTGGAGACTGCCATTTTCCAGGAGCAGTGTTTGAGGTATATCAGTGTGTCCCCAAATGCCTCACTTTATTTCTATTCTGTAGCCTGTTCCAAATGTTTACTCTTAAGGCTCCAACAAGGAATATGATGACACTTCTCCAGCTGTCTTCCATTGAATAACTGGTAAAAGTAGGAAAAAAATATTTTCAATCAGCATACAAAATCAATTAGAATCCGCCAACTAGTGAGATTTGTCCTAACATCTCATATTCGGAGACATCTGAGAGCATGCAATAAAATTCTGAAATGCTCAGTTGGAGCTACCATTTTCAGAACTTGTGAATTTTTAAGTTTATGACATCCTAAGAAATTACAGAAATATTTCTTTGGGGTAATCATTATTCCTACATTTTTGTAGCACTTTCCAGTTTGCAAATAGTTTTTACACATATCACCTTATTTAATCACAAACTATCAATTTTAAAGAAGAAACTGAGGCTCAGAAAATTGAAGTGGCTTGTCACAGGTCACACAGCTGGGAAACAAGACACAGTTGAACCCACGTGCAATGGACTTTTGTCATGTTTTCCTCACCGGCATTCAGCATCCCTAAATTGGGGAGAATGCACTATTGTGTATTCCTTGGGGGAAGGCATGGCCCCAATTCCCCATGTTTGTGCAACATAGTGAAGTCAGTAGACATTTTATATGTATAAATGTACCATAAGTAACAATGCCCTTTGCAAAGTTTATAAGAATTCCTTACCCAACGGGCCATCACCTCTGATTATTGCCATCTTCCTCCTGCACTATCCCTCTCGGGTGAAAGCACCCTCTCTCGCTATTGTTTAAGTAAATGTCTATAGTCATAGACATCAAGGAAGCAGAAGGAGGTTGATCTCCCTCTCCCAGTTCTCTGGGATTAAGGTGCAGGCCCATGACACAGATTTAGCCAATCAGAAGCTCTTCCTCTGGTCCCTAAAACATGAGGGAAGAACAAAGGGCAAAGAGAGCATCACCTAGCACTCAGAGTACAGTAGAGAGCTCCATGCCCAGCACAGTAGTAGAGAGCGTTAGGTGGGGATACCTCCAAGCACAAAGATATAACCACCTTGCTCCTTGGACCTCAAGTTACCCTGGCTACTGCCCATTGTGTGAGCTATCCAATGGCCCTTCTATAATTCCTTTTCTGCTAAGTTAGCCAGAGCCCATTTCTGTTGTTTGCAGTTAAGAACCCTGAATGACACACCCCATTGTCCAACTTTAATATCAGTAGTTTTTCAACACCCTCAGCCTCTTCTAATAATTAAATTTGATAATTGATAAAGTTCTAAATATCTAATATATCCTTTCCTGAAAATTAGAAAAACTACAGTGTCTTATATTCAGAAGTCTAACCTGAATTTTGTAGACATTAATTTTTTGTTCTTTGGCATTATGTAATATGGAGTTAATCCAAGGACAGGCTATAAGGACCAGTTGTTATTTTTTTACTAAAATTGTTCAAGACCACTCCAGCATACAGTAAGTGCTTTCTCCCTGGAACTCATAACACTTAATGCGTATAGCATCATCTGGCAAGCAACCACCTATTGTCTCATAACAAGTCTTATATTAGTGTTATATCTTAAATACATCCTTAAGTTTGGCTCTTAAATTTTTGATATACTATCATCCAATTTTCCTAATTAGAGTCATGGCAAACTGAAAGAAGACAGAAACTGGATACTAAATTTCTTTGTATTTCCTACCAACTGCACTATAGAGATCAAGAGCCTGTGCCTATAAAACATATCTATTCTTCTGTAAATTTGATGCAAAAATGTTTCTTCTAATTTGAGACTAACCAATTATTCTATGTTTATTTATATACCTTACAACTCTCCTTTTTTATTTTCTTATCTGCTAGTACAGTGACTTACATATAGTAGATGAGTAACAAATATTTGAAAACCATTTGTTGATTGGTTCAGAAAAGATCTCTGACATCAATGACTGCCCAATATTATTGATGCAGCAGTTGACATTAAATGACCAGAGAGAAGGAGTATAGAAAAAGGATGGCCATAATTATGGGTTGGATTTGTTGTTAGCGCTGAGGAGTCAATTCCAACTCCTAGCGACCCTGTGTACAGCAGAGTGGAACCCTGCACAGTCTTTGTGAGCCTAGAACCCTGCCCAGTCTTTTTGTGCCATCCTCTCACCGTCTGCTGCTATATCAGACAATGCTCTGCTGCTATTCATAGGGTTTTCACGGCCAATTTTTTTAGATATGGGTGGCCAGGTCCTTCTTCTTAGTCTGTCTTAGTCTGGAAGCTCCACTGAAACCTGTCCACCATGGCTGACCCTGCTGGTATTTGAAAGCTAAGCTGGCTTAGCTTTCAGCATCACAGCAACATGCAGTCACCACAGTAGGACAACCAATAGATGAACGGGTGGTGTGCTTCCCTGACCAGAAAACAAACCCAAGTTGTGGCGGTGAGAGCTCCGAATCTTAACCACTAGACCACCAGGGCATGTTATAGGTTGAAGGTTGAATAGGGATTCTTATAACAGGACTTTGTTAAATATGCACACACACACACACATACATATATATATAGCATATTTATACATTTGAAATACTCAATGACTTCGCATGTGAAGATATCCCCTTCCTCCTCATCTTGCTGCCCCTGCCTAAAAAAGTGACCTCATGTAAAAAGAAGTATAGATAATTATCATTTTTGCCATAGACCCAATTTTTTCTAGTCATAATTATATCTAACAAAGCAAAACAAAAAATGCCTCGGGTAAATGCAGACAGAGGAAGATAGAGTGAACTGCTAGTGGGAAATTGGTGATGGTACATGCATATTTTAGAAACATTTCTTTCAACTGCCAGTCGCCTTGTCTAATCAGGGCACCTCTATTCTGAAGGAGCAAAAATCAAAGTCAAGATGGAATATAAATGCAACATTATAATATATGGCATGTAGAATGAAGATATGGCAAAGGTTGACATCAATGATGATTAAACCGTTTGGGATTTGGTCTTAGAGACGTGAGGATGGAATCCATAATCACCAGCCCCCCTCTCCTCATTATACAGTACCTGCTAATATACAGCAGCTTCATAATTACCTACTAAAAGATAGGTGGGGAGTTCATTAACCACGCTAATTACAAGAACAATTTATGCTAAATCATCAGCAGGAATGTTAAAAACGCTCCTTGAAAACCAAAACAATGTAAAACCGACCTTAGCGGATGCAGAACATCTGTTCTTTAGGGCAGAATAAAAGAGAATATCACAAGAAAACAGGGAAGATGAGAGCAGAAAAATATTTCTTTGTCATTCCCAACAGAATGACAGGTGCAAGTCTATTATATGAAGAAAATGGTGTGTATTAGAGATGATGACCTCACAGACAAAGAGATCACTGGCAGCTGCTGGCTCCTCCGGGCTTCACGACTTGTCACCCAGTAGCCCAATTTGTTATTGCTCAGAAGGATTCCATCTCCTGCTTCCTCCTCTCTGAAATGTGAATCAGATGGAGAAGAGCAATATTCCAAAAGTTTTTTGAGATATGTTCTAAATGTCATGTCCATTTTTATATAATTCTACCAGATGTTCCAAAACCAAAGGACAAAAGATGATGACTGATTAATGACTCGATGGTGCATGACAGAGAAGTTTAATTGTGAAATTAACCAAAAAAAATTATTGCAAAAGGTATTTTAAAACATAGTTTAGTAAGTACATATAAGCATCAGGAGCTAAATTTTACTGAAGGATTTCTTTGAACCTAAGAGTTTTAGGGCTATTATTATTTCATGATTATAAAATAATTCCTTGTGATTAGGCAGTGTCAACTAAGGATTTTTTTTTTTTTTGCAAAAGCCATCCATATCTAAATGCATACAATTACCTTTTTCCCTGCAGGAATAGAATTTTTAAAGGGGGAGCTGGTTCAGATAATGTTTTAAGATCTCTTTAAAATGGAAATGCTTCTTTGGAAATTTTTACCCATTCGGCATCAGAAGTCTCCTCTGTTCGAGCTGCACTAATTAGAGGCATGCACATGGCGGTTGCGACGTAAGGTGAACGGAGAGGAACATTAATGACCCAGGCTGTGATAGCATTTGTGAGAACTTCTTTCCACTTATCTGACACCCATTGAAGTTCAGCTTTCAATTCTGTCTTTGAAACCCAGATCAAGCAGTGTCATGGACACACATCTTTTGTGTTACACACTCATATTTTTTCCTAAATTGTTATAGACTACCTGTGAAAGAAGGCATCTACCCCAATGCTGGCAGTGGACACTGTTTCAAACTAGTTTTTCATTTGACATAAAGTCTACTGTGGCTCCTTTTGAGGCTTTTTGGCAGCTTGGGACAAGGCCACATCATAGGAGGAAAATACTGCCTTGGCAATGATAAAAAATGACTAGAAAATTCATTTCTACCAAACTCTTCTTTCTTCTCCTAATGCATGGTCTGCTTTGAAACCGATCAATAAAGGGGCCCAAGATCAGTAGCCTCTGCTAAGCAATCTATATGATTCCAATGACAGCAGATCATTAGAAAATGTCTTTGGGGCATTAAGGTACTGCTGTTCCTTTCACTGCAGAAAAAAAGGAATTGGTCAGTCTTGGAAAAACAAATTTGTTAGTTATTGGCAATGCCCTACCTGCTTGTTGGCACCACTTGTCTCCACTTCAACATCCACCTGATGCCTAGACTCCTCTTATAGCCCTCTCTGCCTGTCTCTGCTCATTTCAGTAAATGACTTGGATGTAGAGCAGACGTTTCAAACCTCACAGATGGGAGCTTCTTAAAAATACCATTGCCTGGCCATCAATCTTTATTTAAAGACATCTCCAGGGGATTCTAATGTCCAAAGAAAATTTAAGAACCACTGGAAGCTTGCTACTCACAGTGAAGCCTCTAAACCAAAACACTAACATGAGAGTTTCTTAGCAATGCAGAATATCAGACACCTCCCAGATCTACTGACTCTGAATCTTCATTTTCACGAGAAGTATATCTCTGGAGCAAAGGCTTTTATTAAACTTAGTTATATGGAAGACTTCAAAGAAACCTGTGATCAGAATAGTATATGTTTGTGTTCTTGCTTTTTTTCCTGGGCAATTGTCCAATAGTTCTCATGATATTCTTTAAAGGCTTTGTGACCCAAATAAGGTGGAAAAAGCAGAGCTAGAGGTAAAGCAGGGCTCACAATCTTAAATACTTATAGGAGACAGCCAAATGAAGGAAACGAGTGAAGTGGGTGGGGAGTTGTCAGATAAATATGTGGAAATATTCTACACAAAGACACCATGCTCGTTCTCATTTTTTTTGAAACACATTGCCCTCTCCACCATTCATTTTACCACTTTTGGTAGAAGCATGAGTTCAAAACAATAATTCTCTACTATAAGGGAAAAAAATGCACCTGTATGATGGTACATCACAATTGACCTAGCCTTGGAAAGCAATAGGACGAGATGAGGATGTGGAGACTGGTGGAGCACACACTTGGCATGAATAAGGAGGCTGTGCCATGGCTCCAGCCAACTATTGGCATGCAAGAATATAGGCCCAGTGTTGTTGGATGTTCTGACTTTTAAAGATAATCCAGAACTCCAGATTTTTATGTAAAATGAAATCTTTATGTGTTGTATCAACATATGTATATATATATTTTTTGCTGAGGAAGATTTGCCCTGAGCTAACATCTGTGCCAGTCTTTCTCTATTTTGTATGTGGATCACCGCCACAGCATGGCTGCCACTGAGTGATGTAGGTCTGCACCTGGGAACCAAACCCGGGCCGCTGAAGCAGAGCACACCGAACTTAACCACTAGGCCATGGGTCCAGCCCTAGCATCAATATTTTTTGATACTAAGACTGAGTAGGCCTAATAAAACTCACATATAAGCATGTCTAGACAGTTATCCACTGGCACAGACTTCTCTCTCATCTCTTTCTTCCTAGGAAACACCTTTCTGGAGCACATTCCAGCTAGAATCAAAATTCTATAAAAAAGATCATGCAACCCCATCTTCTCATTTTAAAAATGAGAAGCCAGACAGCTGAGGTATCTTGACAAAGGTTATAGTGAATTAATCTTGGTTAATTTCAGTGTAGGTGAGAGAATTTGGTCAGGAAACCAGAAAATAATTTAAGCTTTTCAAGAAAGAGATTCAATAAAGGGAAATGCATAATGAAAAGGATGAAACAGTGAATGTCTGGAAAAACTGCTTCTAGTTCTCTGGCTTGTTGCTAGCTTTTAGAGTCAGGGAAACAAGAAATTACTGGCAAGAGTAATGGCTGCCTGCAGCAATAAACTAAGTGGTTCATAGAGAAATGCCCAGAGGCATTATCTGAATCCTACCTGCCAGTCCTGTGCTACCTGAGGAGCAATACGATGTTTTCTGCCTCTCTCCTCCTTTTAAAAATATTTCACTAGTGCCTCTTATTGGCAAAATCTAACCTAGACCCCTATTGGCAAGAGATTCTGAAAAAAATGTAGTTAAAAGGCTTTCAACCCCTGCAAAAAAAGCAGAGCACAGAAGAGGAGCAGAGATAGTGCTGAGTTGACAACTGATAATGGGGCACAACTAACTAATCTGATATTTAACCTATGCTGATGTGTAATTTGTTACAAATTCATTGTAACATAGGCCTTCTTGAGTTAACAGCTCCAGGCTCATTCAAGGGAGGACTAACAAATCTATTGTCAAGAACAAACTTTATTCTACTGGGAGGATGGTTCAGGAAGCAAAGAAAAGCTTTGCTCTATTGGAAGGTTATCTGGAGAGTAAAGAAGATATGTTGGATCTATAACAAACAGATGGCAAAAATAGATTTATCTATTTGAAAAATTTTGAGCATGTGTAGCCATTTCCATCTTAATTTTAACCTTTTACTAAGCTACATCTTATTGACAGCATGTATTTTATGTCAAGGGAATAAATAAAAACATATATGCATGTTAATGTCAAGGAGGTTCAAGTAAGAGCACAGGTGTTTGGAGCCATGGTAGATACAAATCAAGCTCAAGACAGTCAAAACACAGAAGCAAATTTATATTTCATAATGAGTTATCTTTTTCTTTATAACTTACTTCCCTTACATAAGTAGAGCACCCAGTCCCTTATTGCAGTCCTAAACAAAGATGAAAAATAGGATGGATGGATAGATAGAAAGATGATAGATAGATAGATAGATAGACAGACAGATAGATAGATTTAAATGGATATATTACTACCTCACCTAAAAGATATTCAACCTGATTGTATTGAAAGGCACCAAAAATAATAGAAAGAGAGGAAGGGTAAAGATTGACGTTCCTTTAAAGTCATCATACTGAATAGATGTCTGAACTCTGATTCAAAGTTCTTTTCCCAATTCTGGCGCTAATTCACTGTGTATATTGAACTTCAGTTCCCCTCAGGTACAGTGGGGACTTATCACAGCTTGGTTATAGAATTATTATAAAAGATGCCTGTGTGATGAAGAGATAATAGGAATAGAGACATTCATAAGCATCCCAGTGGGCATAAGCCAATGGTAAAATGACAGAAATCAATGCTGTCAAGAGAGGTGCATTTTGTCTTGTGCCAAAAAGAGCTTTGCTGAGCTGTACATGTTTGGGATAGGGGAACACAGTGACTGCTTCAGAAAGACAATGTGGTACATAAAGGGCTTCTTGGTTTTCTCATAGATTTGGCTCTTTTCTACTGAATAAGAAGACAGAGAGTGATAAAGTGTATTGCAGCCTAATGTCAAGCAGACACAGTATAGTTGGGCCATTGAAATAGTAATAGCTAACATTTTCTGCGGCTTACCACATTGCAGGCATTTGTCCACTCCTGTATTAATTCATTTAAACCTCACGGTAAGCTCGTGAAGGAGAGTCTGTTATGATCTCCATTTTATAGGTGAAGAAACTGAGGCATCAAGAGATTAAGTAAACTGCCCAAGGCACACAGCAAGACAGAGCTTGTGTCTTGTAACTGTGCCAGGTTTTGAACCAAGTCTGTTTATGTTCTTAATCACTTGTCCATTCTGTCACTGAATATAGTTTTCAACAGAGCTGTACCAGTTTGGCCATTAGTGGAATTTTCCCCAAGGTTTTGGCAATTGTGAGTCTTAGTTCTCAATGTTATTGTGGATTTCACCTCTCCCAATATCTGTATAGCTATTTTAATAGAAATTTTGGAGAAATTACTAGCCAGAAACCATTTTAAACTGGAAATGAACATTTAAGCTTCATGCCTTGTATTCCAGGCCAAACCTCTAGCATCCCTCACTTCCATTCAGGGATTTTGACCTGCCCTTATAGCCTCGAATATCTTACAAAGAATAATAGCTACAGACTCTATCAGACATGGAATGAAATATGTAAAAGATAAGTCCTAGGGATTTTACTGGGTCCCCACTTTCCATATGCAAATATCCCCTTGTTTTCAGAAACAAATAATTAGTTGTAATACAAATCCCAAACAATTTGGGAGCATAAGTTCCATTGTCAGTACGAAAGACAAAAGAATGCACAGAAAAAAATAAAAACATGCATGTGATTGGAAATACCATTTAAATGCTAAGAACATCAATTCTAGGTACTCAGATCAACTTAACCACAAACATTTTCAAGGTGGGAAGATAAGGGCTCTTGACTATTTTTTAATTTTCTAAACTAATGTCATCCTGAGCTTCAGACTGTGTTACAAACATAAAAATGCTTTAAATCAAAGTTCTTCAGAGATATTTGACTAACTACTGGCTCATTCAAAATTAATTTTTAAAATAAGTATATATATATGATAACAGTATATTTTGAATATATTTAGCATGTATTTTAAGGAAATACATTTATTCATATATATAAGAAAATTCTGAAGGGTCTAGCTCCAGAAGTTCAGAAGGCTGTGGTTTCAACCACCACTTTCAAACATCATACATGTTTTCTGAAAGCTTTTGCTGAGGTTTTCAAGAATCTCTGGTCACTCTCAGAAAACTGCTCCTTTGGTCTACAAAGTGGGAATTTTTTTTTTTTTTTTTCTGGTGAGGAAGATGGTCCCTGAGCTAACATCTGTGCCAGTCTTCCTCTATTTTATACGTGGGACGCCGCCACAGCATGGCTCAATGAGCAGCATGTAGGTCCATGCATGGGATCCCAACTCGCAAACCCCAGGCCACCAAAGTGGAGTGTGCGAACTTAACCATTATGCCATCTTTTAAATCCTCACTTTTGAATTAAATCTTTTAAATTAAAGAGGTGGAATTTCTACCCATACATCATCTATTTTCCAGAAGACTCTTTACAGGGCCAATTGTTATCTGCATGACCTCCTTCATCAGCACCACATTCATATTCAGCAGAAGAAAGACACTTGTGTTTGGAAGACACTCCACCCCAAACCACACAGGTAAAAGCCACTTCAGTCTTTTCACTTGCTTTCAAATCCTTCTGCTAAAAATCATTAGGGAAAGCTAAGAGACAACATACATAAAACCAACATTTCCAGTTGAAAGAGCTCTGCTTTTAAGAACATTTTTCACTCCACCTTCCAAAATCAGTAATCCAAAGAACGGAGAAATTGGTCCTGAGTAAAAAAGATGGGATTTAAACTATGAAGTTCAAAATTTTCTAAACCCAGTAGATACCAGTCCTGATAATACTGAAAGCAAACAGAAAAGCAGTTATCCAAAGACTATTTTGGTAATATTGCTGCCTAAGAATTCTCTGTTTTCATTTTCACAGGCTGAAGCAAAAGATTATTTTTATTTAACAAAAAAACATGTATAGAGCACCTCAAACTTGTATAAATGAATCAGTAACAAAATAACCATAAAACCATAATTTCATAAGAAAGAGTCTTTCTAATAATGTAGTTCCAAGAAAAACATATTTTAAAGAAAATAAATAAACATTTATTAAAGATGCTCAAAAGAAACAAAAAAAAAAATCAACACAAAAAAAAAGTGAGAGTTCCCCGGTATCCTGATTTCAGATGATTTTCTAGAAACATTTTAAGAGTTCAGTACATATTTTCAACCCATCAGTGTAATCCAGATGGCCCTTTAAAAAAAGGTGAGGGGGGGGAGAGAGAATGATTTTATTTCCCTTAAATTACCTGGATAAATGAAAAGCAAATAAAACAAAAATATATTTCAAGGTGTGAACCATTCTTTATCATCTTATAACATTGCATCTATTAAGTACAGAGAAAAGGAGAAGTTTGTTAGCTGTCTAATTTATTTGAGCTAGGTTAACATCCCAACCAAACATTTCAATTACGAAATTAAAAAGCCCTCAAAATTTATTTGGAGTGGAATTATTTAGATTAGCCATTTAGAAATATCAAATAACAAAATCACTAAACCTCATCATCACATTCTATTTGCAAAATGTGCTAGAAGACAGGAATTAATTGAAAAAAATCTGAGAATCTCAATTTGACACACAACAAATTTAAAACTCTACTTTTGCACCTGCACAGGCATGGAGATGTAGGCATTACATTCTCCAGGAGAAACCGGAGCCAACTGTATATCCACGAAGTGAATCCTCTATCAGTCCACTGTCTAGGGTAGTATCAACAATAAATTTTGCTTTATATAACCAATTTTGGGGGAAAAAAAGAGTTTTTGGCTCATTTTTCTGGATAAGTGCCTCAAGTCTCCATTCTGATTTGTCTTTGTAGACCCCAAATACTGAAGCGTGAGAAGGCAGCCCTAAAATTAAGGTATATGAAATTATTCTGCTGAAATGTATTATATCTGAAGGTGGCTGAACTTGTTGGCAGTGGGTTTTATTCTTCCGGAGAATTAGAAAATGTTTACTCTTCTTCGTTTTTATGTTTCAAGTCTAGTTGAAGAAATGGGAAAAATAGCTTATTGATCAGTTGTTAATGAATATTCATCATAGGCTGAACATACCAAGCAGCATGATTAAAATCCTCCTCTCCTCTACTTGGCTCTGATTCCTTTGTTTAGATTCCTAAACAAAGACTCCTTTGATTAAATCTACTGGTTTTCTTACTGAAAGCAGAGTCAGTTTTTTGAGAAATGTCCCGGATTCTTTTGGGGGAGATTTACATATTGGTCTTTTCTGTTACTCACATTGTAATGTCTTAAATGTATTTCCAAAGCATCCATTTATTTTCAAACTGTAGCCACTCATTGAACACAATCCCACGCCTGGTTGCCTCTTAACATTTGAATAATTTGTGTTGCTCCCAAGCAATACAAAATTAATCCCATATAAAAAAGTTTTCACAAATAATGAAAAAAATGACTTCTCCATTGCATCAGCTTCCAAGTTGATGACTGTCTATATCTATGAAAAGACTCCCCAGCTACCCAGGCAAGATCAAGAAAACTTTCTTTGTATCCTGTTACCTGGGAACACCTTTGTCTCATCACTGGTTTCCACGGAGAGGGATTTTTCCTAAAATATCTGCCCTTTTTACTCTCTCCAACAACTGAGGAGATGGAGGGACCTGATTACTAGATTTGGGAAAAACAACAGGCTTGCTCAGTTTGGTTCCACCAACATTCTTCCAATTGGGAGCTTCAAACTTACAGGGAGCAGACTCTCCTCAGCTCCTCCAGACACTCCATCCCATAGGAACGGGGAGGCCTGCCCTGGCTCAGTGTGCTGTGATTGGATGGCTGACTCTGCCTAATTCCGTTAGCTAATTCGTTTGGCTAACTGACCTAAAGCCACATCCTCCAGCCTCTATCAATAACAAAGGGATATTTTAGCCCCTACTTGCCATTCGTAGATTTACATCTCCATTTGTTCAGGGGGAGATGACGATTCTACTTTGGGAGGGCCCCTTCAAAGAACTCCCCCAACATCACCTATAGCTAGTAGTTGCTTCTGCATATGTGGGACCACCACAGCACTTGCCCATCTCTCACATGTAGTACTCCCTGTGTTATGCATCATATCACAAGCACCCAGGCTCTGGGGTTAGCTAGCTGCCCTCACTTGTTCCCAAGCAACTGTGGGCATGTTTCAATTTCCCTAAATTTGTTTCCTTCTCCATAAAATGAGGAATATAATCTCTTACTCAGTGTTATTATGTAGGTTAAGTAAATTAATCTATATAAAGCACTTCGCATCTGGCCCAATACATAGGAAGCACTACGTAAGTATTTATTATTGTCATTGTTGTGCTTTGAATTGTGCTCCCTGCCAAATTCATGTGTTGAAGTCCTAACCCCCAATGTGACCATATTTGGAGATAAAGCCTTTAAAGAGGTAATTAAGCTTAAATCAGATCACAAGGGTGGGGTCCTAATCCCATAGGACTAGTGTCTTTTTCAAAAGAGCAGGAGACACCAGGGAGGTGCTCACACAAAGAAAAGGCCATGTGAGGACACAGTGAGAAGGTGGCCAACTACAAGCCAAGAAGGGAGGCCTAGGAAAAACCAAACCTGCCAACACTTTGATCCCAGACTTCTAGCCTCCAGAACTGTGAGAAATAAATGTGTGTGCTATTTTGTAATGGCAGCCCTAGCAGACTAATACAGTCACTATTGCCACTGATATTTTATAACTCTGCATTCATTATCAAAATAACTAGGCAAAACACAGTTAAACTAATTCTTTCATTCAAATCAAATTATCCATGATTACCGTTGTGAACGAGGTCAATGTGTAAGGTTTCGTGAAGATGATCAGCCTTACCAAAAGAACATGAGATAGTAATTTCAGGGTCCTTAGGTAGTTAATATAATTCTACTCTACTTACTTCTACCCTTTCTACCCTTTCTCCCGCTTACAGAGCCATGGTAACCCTGGTTGATGAAGATTCTACAATGCAGAGATGGTTAGTTGCCAATATTGCATTCTCCCTTCCATTCATACGATAGAACTACCTTTTTCAGTTAGACAAATGGCCACCTGCTATCAAGGTTGTACTTCTCAGAATATTTTATTCCTGGATCTAGCCATGTAACTAAGTTCTGACTAATGAGATATAGATAGAAATACTTTATTGCATTTCCAGAATATCTCTTTAAAAGGGAAGAACAGGCATTCTTTGTCCCACCCTAAATTTTACCACCTGGAGTATGGATATGATTATTAGAGATTTAGCAGTGATTTTGGATTTTCAAGACGAACCCATCCTAGAGATAGCAAAACAGTAGACTGGGAAGAACTTGGGTGTCTAAGGATTATGAAGACTCCAAAGTAAGTCCTGGACTGTCTACTTCTGGATACCTTTTATGTGAAAGAAGTAGTCCTCTACTCTTCCAAAGCATTGTTATTTTTTAATTTACTGTTTGTAGCAGACACCTTGGGTGCCGCTCCCCATATTCTCAGCTCATCTCTGAGTTCACCTACAATCTTTGTAGATAGTGTCCCACCCAAGAGCCTGTGTCACTCTGCTTCTCCGTCTGAGGCTTTTCTCTGGCCCCATGGAAACTTAATCAACAGGCCACAGACACAACTCTGTGCTATGGAGCAGTTGCACACTTGTGGGCAATCTTCCACTCATGAGGAATAGTCCCTGTCCTTCCAGGGGACAATTCTGAGATTGTTTCTCTTGGTTTCTTGGAGGCCTCCAGTGGAATTGAGCCCCAGGTACCCAAAGAGGTAACCCACTCTTTAACATACACTTGATTGGCATTTCTTTCTCCCCTGTCTTACTCTCCCTACCATCTCATTTATCCTTCCTAGACTCACAAAAGTCCTGGTCTCTGGGTCTACTCTTGAAGAAACCTAGCTAAGACACTATGACTTGCAGCCTAACCAAATTCAGCTGGTTACAGCTTGGCCAGGAATAGCTCAGATACGGCTGTACAAATACCAGACCCAACTTGCAGAATGCAAGAATCCCAGCTAAGAAACAATTAGAAATGGATGCAAAAAAATTTACAAATGGATACAAGAGTTTGGTTATTACAGGCTCAACCTAATAGCCAGAGGGAATAGATGATGTGCGTGGGAAAATAACATCATCTTTTATTAAGTCTGATCTTAGTCCCTGACCAGTTCTTGACAATATATAACCAAGGCAGAAGGAAGGAAAATCTAAATAACGCTCTCTCTCTTCTTCTGTAGGAACCACCACATTTCCTCAAATGGGTTCATTTCATTCCCACTCAAACCACATGGGCAAGAATAACATTTTTATTTGCCTACCAAGCAGAAATGGGACTATGAATCTCAATATGGCCCAAAGGGATATTCTACACAAGAGCAATATTCAGATAGAAACTGAGGACAATTATCCAGATTTTTCAAATAAATGAAACTTTAATTCACTAATTTTGTGGTGAAATATTATAATACATTTCAATAATCAAACTCTCTTTCTCAGTAATAAAGTTTCCTTAACAGAGATTCACTTTTTTATATCCTAGCTGATAGCTTTGACGTAGCCAAAAGGTTTTCTAAGAAAAATGCTGTTATGAATCCAGTGATTCATTGGAACATCATTCTAAGAATTAGTTCTTTCAAAATTGGGTCTTTCAAGGAAATGTATGTTTTCAAAATAATTGTCCTTGGATCACTAAATCTGGGTATGTAACATCCTCCTTGCCACAAGACTGAAAGATTTTAATGTTGTGGAAGGAACTGGTGACAGTGGTAAAGTTAATGGGGTCCTACTTAAGAAATAACTGGACATTCCTCTTGTTTTATGAGGCAATAGTTTTATTCTCGAGTGAATAAAGACTGGAAAAAACTGGATCACTGCCCAAGATATAACCTACATCAAATAATGCCATTATATTTCTCTTAACTGCCTCCTGGAGGTCATATGGCTGCTTACAGAGGAAGCTTTTCTGATAACTTTTTCTGAAAAATCACATTAAACAAATACCAGCCTAATAATGCAAAGATGTAGTGCTCAGTCTTCCATAGATGACTTATGTAGGTGACTTTCGAGCTTCCAAAATTCATTGCCCTCATTATTACCATACTGTATCATTGCCTCTTATGTAAATAATCCAGGAAACATTTAAGTCAATTGTACCATTGTTTGTAAACACCAATACAGGAAATCTTACTGGAGTCTCAGGATTCTTGGCCTGAAAAGAGAAAAGCCTCCACTGAAAAGAAGAGGATTACTGTGCATGTGTTCTGTGTTGCTCAAAATAAATAAGCATTAAAAAGAAAGTATTTCAAAAGGCAATGAATCAAGTATTTTAGCAAATAAATTTCCTACCCAAAAGCAAATCCTAAGAGAATCCTTCTTGAAAATCAGCTATTGGATTTGTTTCTGCTTATCCGACTTAAAACAGTTAACCTACCCACATAAAAAAATATGTTCATGATACCAAAGCAGGCCTTACAAAAGTGTACAATAAAGTCACAGGATCTAATAAAGCCAGTGACAAGTCAGTTTCCTAGAAGAACAGTTTTTTTGTGTTCTCCGTTAACAAGCTGCACCTAGGACATCTCTCCAAGTCACTTCTAAGCTTTCCGATTTAATTTGTTAACCAAGACCTCAGAAAGATCGGCACCAAGTTTCTGAAGTAGCAGAAAATTCCATCACTATCCATATGTAGGTAGCCCATTATACTCAGTATAGAGATATCAACGCATTTGAACCAGGCTATATCTGGGATTAAAATAGCTGCTAAAAATTTTCAGTACGCATTAATTTTGCCCACAAGGATATTCTACGGATAATTGTGAGTTTCTAATTATAGTGCTGTGCTTTGAATTTGCTGATTGACACAAATTTAAAATTATATCACAGTTTTAACTCATTTGCCCTATTAAACAGGTTGGGGGTTGATATTATTATCCTCCTACATGTCTAAATACTTAGTGCAGCTGAAAGGTTAAGTAACTTCACCACCAACACATGATGAACTCTTGTTTCATTCAAGCCCATTCTCCTTCTGCACCTGGAAAATGAATTTCACTTTCTTCTACGTAGCAATTATGTCTCCATTGCCCATCCTCAATCTGGACTCAAAGAGGACCCTGGTCCATGTCTATACTGCTGTGTTGAAGAAGAATCTGGGCATTTCTTGGAAACTCATAGAGGATGCCTCCAGAGAATCCAGGAGACGTTACTTCACTCAGCCCATGACAGCCCACTTTTTGTAGCAGGGAAGTCCCCTAACATTGTGCACTGAGGGCACCCATCCTTTTTCTGCTCTTCCTCCAGCCCAACATTTCCATTACTACTGTAAAGTCATAAAGACACGCAGAACTAGGCCAAACCTAAAAGGTAATGGCACAGAACTAGGCCAAACAAGGAAGGCAATGGCATCGTCCTTGGGACACTCTTACTTCTTCTACTTCTTCTGCTGCTGCCCTTACTTTCCCAACCATCCTAAACCTCCTTTTCTTTCTCTTACTCCAAAATGCACCCTATCCTGCTCCCAAAGCTTCATGCTATCCATGTTTATTAAATGGATTCAGTGAGTTCATGAAATTGAGATGGGTAGGAATGGATCCCTGGTTTCCTGATAGAGCCCTATTCCCTTTCACATGTGGGAAAGGAAAAGTGTAAAAGGAAGGTGCAATGATCAATTTTATGTGTCAACTTGTAGGCTATGGTGCTCAGTTGTTTGGTCAAACCCTAGTCTAGATGATACTGTGAAGATGTTTTGTTCATGTGATTAACATTCGTAATCGGTTGACTTTAGGTAAAAGAGATTACCTTTAATAATACGGATGAACCTCATCCAATTGATTGAAAGCCTTATGAGCAAAAACTAAGGTTTCCTGGTGAAGAAGGAATTCTGCCTCAAGACTGCAACATAGGAATCCTGCTTGAGGTTTTAGCCTGAGACGTATCCTACAGATTTCAGACTCAAGAATGCAACATCAAATTTTCCCTCAGTTTCTAGTCTGCTGGCCTGCCCCAAACTTGCCAGCTCCTACAATCATGTGAGCCAGTTCCCAATTCTTTAAAATAAGTCTCTTTACATCTATATGTGTGTGTGTGTATATCTATATATACTTTTAGTTCTATTTCTCTATTGGTCCTATTTCTCTAGAGAACTCCAATTGATACAGAAGACAACTAACATCTCTGGAGCATCTACTCTGTGTCAGGAACCGTGTTCATCAAATTATATATATTAACTCATTGGAGGTAAAACTTTCCATAACCAGCCATGCAAAAGAGTCTGATAAATATTTTTCAATTGTCACTCATGATGGATTATTCCAAACATCCCTAAGTCATCTCCCATCCCTCCTCACTAAAGCTGCGTGATGTGGTAACCAATCATAAATGCTACTTCTGCCCTGGGGGAAGAATTTAAACATAGCAGCAGGCAAATGAATGAACATAAGCCCACAAAAACTTGAGGCCTGCTATAAAAATGAAAAAGGAAACTCCTTGATAGTCTTCCATAAAACACAATATTCAAGAATGAAACATAAAAAGTAAACACTGTGTACTGATAAATATTTAAAAAGATAAAAAACTGCTACACAGATTCCATTTTAGGATGTGTAATTTTATACTTTCTAGAGGGAAAAAAATAGGAGTAATGTAAAATGCTATGTAAAAAAGGAGGCACTTTGCAATTTATGTATTCTCTGAGGTCAATTCCCATAATTTCCAAGGAAAGAAAGAATCTCAGTGCCTAGTTAGAGAAGAAACCAAAGAGGTGGAGTGGTTTACATGCCATTATAGATGTGCCTGAAGTGTAAACCACATTTCACTTTATTCCAGGGAGAACAGAGCCTGCCTGAAGGATGCAGACGAAAGGTTTTAAAATCAACAGCATAATTGGAATATGTTTTGGTGAATTTTTCCCAATGAAATAAAGATACATTTTACCTAACATAGGGGATTTGACGCCAAGCAGTGCCCCCTTTGCAGTTTCTTCCTAAGTACAAGACAGCACCTAGCAACAGATGCAATAATACCAATAACCACAACAAAACAATACCAGTAATAATAATAACACCTACCATTTATGGAGAGATTGTTTTGTGGACTCTATTTCATTGTTTTAAAAAATTTGGGGGCCAGCCCCATGGCTTAGTGGTTAAGTTCAGCACGTTCCACTTTGGCAGCCCGGGTTCACGGGTTTGGATCTGGTGCATGGACCTACACCACTCATCAGCCATGCTGTGGTGGCAACCCACATACAAAATAGAGGGAGATTGGCACAGATGTTAGCTCAAGGGCAAATCATCCTCAGCAAAAAAAATTTCTACAAAGCAATAAAATATACACTCCAATAAAATACTGGGAAAAGGACATTAAAAATGCATAAATAAAATACAATTGCCAATAAAATTAGAAAAAAGTTCAACTACGCTAATAAATACAGTAATGTGAACTAAGACAAGACTCCATTTCCATTGTATTTGTTTGGTCATGAAAATATCCAGTGTGGGTGAGGGTGCAGAGAAACAGGTGCTTTCAACCATCACTGAGTATTGGAAACTCGTAAGACCTCTCTGGAGGACGTTTGACAACTGGGATCAAAGTCTCCATAACATGTATATCCTTTGATCCAGAAATCTCTTTTCTTGAAACTGATCCTCAGGAATGATAAACATGTGTACAAAGACTTATATATAAGGATATTTATCACAGTATTTATAGAAGTGAAAATATGAACATTAATGCACAAATAGGTATTCAGTTTAATTCTGGCACATCCATATGATGGAATACTCTACAGGTCAAAACAATGTTCTTTAGCAAAATATTTTGCAGTACAGAAAAATATTAAAACATTTTCAAGCCATGAAACAAATTTAAAAGGATATGTCATTCTGATGAATGTGGCCTTGCATAGCACACTTAACTTTCCCTGGGCCTCTATTTCATTACTTTTGAAATGTGAAAGTTGGACTGAATGAGAGCTGAAATCTCTTTCTAATCTCCAATTCTAAGATTCAGAAGGTGTTGGTTTTGACCTGGAAAGGCTTCCCCTACATTTAAGAGATAGCCAATAGTTTCTGTCACTTTCAGCTCTAAATCAGAATTATAATTACTCCCATTACTACATCCATAGATGTCACTAATTCTAATTGTGCAAATTTCACTCAAGGTGAGAGCCAGTTTGAACAGGTGGGCATAGGCAGCACCATCCTTTGACCTACACCATGAAGGCAAATTTTTCTCTTCAAAAAAGTTGGTACCATTTCACAAATGGTGCTGACACTCTTATTTAAGCTTAGCTATTAGTCAATCATACCACTATGCAAATAACTTGAAAGAGCTTGTATCCGTCAGGATTCCCCAGAAACACTGAACTAGTTAGTGAGAGAGGAAGAGAATGAAATTGGCTTACATGTTTGGGCAAGCAAGTCCAAAACCTGTGGGGCAGACCAGCAGGCTAGAAACTAAGACAGGAGCTGATGTTGCAGTCTTGAGGAAGAATTTCTTCCTCCTCCAGGAAATCTGTTTTTGCTCTTAAGGACTTTCAACTGATTACATGAGGCACACCCAATTATCTAGGGTAATCTCCTTCACTTGAAGTCAACCAACCGTAGATGCTAACCACATCTACAAAATACCTTCACAGCAACACCTAGATCAGTGTTTGATTAAATAACTGGGGTCTATAGCCCAACCAAGTATAAAACGAACCATCACAGAGCTCATATTTTTCCTCCTGACATCAGGCTACAATCCTTCTTTAAAAAATTAAAATTTTTCTTGGACTTGCAAGTAAACAAGAATTGGAGAGAAGTAGAAAGAGGAGCAATTTTTCAAAAGAAGTACAAAGCAGCTTCAAGCCTTAGCACAGATCTGGACCCAGATTCTCAAGCTCTCTCATCAGAAATGTCTCTCCATCTCTCACCTTTGATGTCTTTACGTAAGCTCTACTTTCTGGCAGTTTCCTTGTGAGTGGTGGCTGAATAGTAAAATTTTTACAGAAGGAGGCAGAGGAGGGAGACTACTGTGGAGATCTAAACAGATAAACATGCATAAGTGGAGTCTTGTCTTTGCTTGTGTCTGTGGTTATTTTGCAGGGCCTGGAGGCTGTTTCCCACTCTGTTTCAAACCAATAATAGGCCTTTGTCTAAAGAGCACTGCCCTGGTTGAGGCACATCAGGCCCAGGCATTTGCTCTGGCCTTTCCTCAGTTTGCTAAATCCATATACTCGGGTGTATGAAACAATGTGTTTGTTTTAGGAAGCCATAATTTTAGAAGGATGTACATAGTTAAAAATGCAAGTTAGGACAATGAGAATGGTCTGAATTCTTGGAAATATGTCTTACTAAGACAATGGCTGTCACTTATCTCTGTAGTTTTTCTAATTCAACTGATGGGAGGTTATTCAGTTTTCAAAAACTTCTGCTGTAGTTTGATTACCTTGGTACTAGGTGAAAGATATTTGTAACAATCATGATCATACTGTGCAAACCAAAAAACATAAGCTCTCACATTTTTCGCTGACATCTCAAAAAGAGACTCTCTGCTTGAACTTTGAAGTTAATCATTAAATGTCTTCCCCTAAAAAAATATATATATATATGTATATATACATATATATACACACACATGTGAAATTGCTTACCCTAAGTAATCACTAAATAACCAATAAATTAAAAAATAAAGTCAGAAGATCATAGATTTATTCATTTCCTCGCTACTTCCTACCTGTCTTTGGATTCTTGGATTGGAGCCTAAGGTATACCTCAGTGGTTTATCTTTAATCTCTATCCTGGCTCAGCACCAGTATCCCTCAGCTGCTTATCTCTCCATTGGTGGATTATGTCTTCACAGCCATTTATATCCTATGTTACCTGCCTGGTCTGTGCAAAATAATCAAAGACGGATTTATTTTGCCTTTTCATGAAGTCATAAAAATTTTCATTTGGCAGGTCTCTTAAAGATCTCCTAATCCAAGGACTTATTTTATGGTTAATAAAACTAGGCCTGGAGAGGTCAGGGCATTCACCCATCAGCACACAGGTAGCTAGAGGTGGGACAGAGACTAGGACAATCCATGATGGGAAACAAAGTTACACATAGCTCAAACTAAAAGGACTCAATAGCTGATGGGAGGGGAAACTGATAACAGTGAAAAAGAAAGTGATGTCATACTGATTAAAGGAAACCCACCCCAGCAGCACTATGGTTTTCATTCCACTGCATGACCCTTTCTATTTCTCCTTTCCTTCCAGGCACTTGTCGGACTGTGGTTCTTGCTTTCCCTGTGGTTGGGTAGAGCCATGCAACTGGTTCTCCCCATTGAGTTGGGAGTGAAAGTGACATGTAGCCTGTCACCTGGGCCCATGACTGAGCACTATGGGTCACGATACTTATTCTTCCCATTGATTTTCCACTGAGTTGGAAGTGACATGTAGCCCCTCACCCTGTGTCTCTGAGGAGGACCATGAAGACAGAGTAAAAGTCTCAGCTGACCCATGTTGGATCTGTAGGGTAAAAAGAAATATACTTTTGTTATTTTAAATATTGCTATTTGGAGAATTTCTGTTAATTTTATTACAACTTAGCCTACGCTGACCAATACAGTCATCACACTGCTGCATAGTTATTTTACCTCATTTCTTATCTGGCATCTGCAAAGAAAGAGAGTATGAAAAATAAGAGTAGAGAGCTAGAGTCAATGTAGCATTCTGGATCTGAATTATAATCCCATCACTTACTACATGTGTGGCTTTAAGAAAGTTCACCTCTGGGCCTCAGTTTTCTATAAAGTAGGAATAATAGTACCACTTGAAAGGGTCATTATGAAGATTAAATGAGCTGAGATATAGCAAGCAGGCCATAGTATCCTGAAATTTTTGAGGCACTCAATTAATTGCTATTTCCTACTATTACTGTTGGAAACTGGTTCTTCAGATACCCAGGCCATTTCTCTCTCCACACCACCATCTTACCTCACATTCCTTATCTTACGGCTTCTGCTTTTTTTCTGAATGTGTAACAGACCAGGAAGAAATAACATCCTACTGCTAAGACAGTTAACCCAACACCACAACCCTGGCTCCTATGCTGGACAAATCTTTCAACAATCAGTAAACTCAGTTCTTCAATTTTCCTCTTCCCTTACCTACTTAGATTTTAGAGCTGGAACTATATAAAATTCCAGTTGCATATTAAAATAATTAGGTCAGCAAATATTAAATGGTATTACTAATGGCTTGAGGTAGGCTAGTAGGGTAACCAAGAAGATTTCTTTAGAAAATGTTTTTTCAAAGAGTGATTTTTCCTTTATATAGAAGAAGGCAATTTAGAAGATGGTGACATAGGAGGCTCCTGAGCTCCCCTCCTCTAAGATCAGGAACAAGACAAGGAGGCCCACTCTCACCACTTTGATTCATAATAGTACTAGAAGGCCTATCCAGAGTAATTAGGCAAGATAAAGAAATAAAAGGCATCCAAATCAGAAAGGAAGAAGCAAAATTGTCTCTATTTGCAGATGACATGATATTATACAAAGAAAACCCCAAAGACTCTACAAAAAACTATTGGAACTAATACATGATTTCAGTAAACTTGTAGGATGTTAAATCAATCTACAAAAATCAGTTGCATTTCTGTACACCAGCAACAAACTACCAGAAAGATAAATTAAGAAAACAATCCCATTTACAATAGCATTAAAGAATGAAATATTTAGGAATAAATTAACCAAGGAGGAGAAAGATCTGTATATTGAAAACTATAAGACACTGATGTAAGAAATTGAAGAGGTCACAAATAAATGGAAAAATATTCCATGTTCATAGATTGGAAGAATTAATATTGTTAAAATGTCCTTACTATCCAAAGCAATCTACAGATTCAATGCAATCCTTATCAAAATTCCAATGGCATTTTTCACAGAAAGAGAAAAAAACAATCCTAAACTTTGTATGGAACCACAAAAGACCCTGAATAACCAAGGCAATCTTAAGAAAAAAGAGCAAAGCTGGAGGCATCACACTTCCTGATTTCAAACTATATTATGAAGCTATATTAATGAAAACAGTATGGTAATGGCATAAAAACAGACACACAGATCTACTGGGGCCGGCCCAGTGGCATAGTGGTTAGGTTCGCATGCTTTGCTTCTGCGGCATGGGGCTTGCAGGTTGGGATCCAGGGCGCGGACCTACACACCGCTCATCAAGCCATGCTGTGGTGGCATGCTGCATACAAAGTAGAGGAAGACTGGCACAGATGTTAGCTCAGGGACAATCTTCCTAAAGCAAAAAGAGAAGGATTGGCAATAGATGTTAGCTCAGGGCCAAAGTCCTCACCCAAAAAACCCACAAAAAAACACAGAAAAACCAGACACACAGATCCATGGAACAGAATAGAAAGACCAGAAATAAACCCATGCATATATGGTCAATTAATTTTTGACAAAGGAGCCAAGAATACACAATAGGGAAAGGATAGTATCTTCAATATATGATGTTGGTGGACACATGCAAAAGAACAAAACTGGGCCACTATCTTACTCAAAATCAAAATAAAAAAATCAACTCAAAATGGATTAAAGACTTGAACGTAAGAACTGAAACTGTGGAACTCCTAAAAGAAAACATAGGAGAAAGCAACTTGACATTAGTCTGGGCAATGATTTTTTGTATTTGACACCAAAGGCAAAGGCAACAAAAGCAAAAATAAACAAACGAGGCTACTTCAAAGCAAAAACTGTCACAGCCGAGGAAACCATCAACAAAATGAAAAGGCAACCTATGGAATAGGAGAAAATATTAGCAAACCACACATGTGATAAGGAGTTTATACCCCAAATATACAGGAAACGCATACAAATTAATAGCACAAAAACAAATAATCCAATGAAAACAAATAATCCAGTTAAAAAATGGGCAAAGAACTTGAATAGAGATGTCCCCAAAGAAGACATACATATGGCCAACAGGTACATGAAAACGTGCTCAGCATCACTAATCATCAGGGAAATGCAAATCAAAACCACAGGGAAATATCACCTCCCATCTGTTAGGATGGCTATTATCAAAAAGACAAGAAATAACAAATGCTGGCAAGGATGTGGAAAAAAGAGAACCCTTGTGCACTGTTGGTGGGAATGTAAACTGGTGCAGCCATTATGGAAAACAGTATCTTGTTTCCTCAAGAAATTAAAAATAAAACTACCCCTATGACACAGCAATCCCACTTTTGGGTATGTAGTCAAAAGAAATGAAATCATTATTTGAAAGAGATATCCATACTCCCAAGTTCATAGCAGCATTATCCGTAATAGCCAAGATATGAAAACAATCCGTATCCTTCAATGGGTGAATGGATAAAGAAAATGTGATATATAAAGTGGAACAGTACTCAGCCTTAAAAAAGAAGGAAACCCTATCATTTTTGACAACATGAATGAACCTGGAGGGCATTAGGCTAAGTGAAATAAGCCAGAGAGAGAAAGACAAATACCACATGGTATCACTTACATGTGGAATATTTAAAAAAAGGAAACTCATAGAAACAGAGAATAGAAAAGTGGTTCAGAGCCTTGGGCGGATGGGGTGGGGGGGGGGGTAGGCCCAAGGAATTAAGGAGAGGTTGGTAAAGGGTATAAACTTTCAGTTATAAGATGAATAATTCTGAGTATCTAATGTGTAACATGGTGACCATAGTTGATAACACTGCTTTGTACAACTGAAATTTGCTAAGAGAGTAAACTTAAACGTTCTCACCAAAAAGAACAAGATACAAAAATACTTTGTTTGATCTACCTAAATATTATGTTCAATCTCTATTCTTCCCAAATCATGAGAGAAAAATACCAAAATAGTTTAAAGAAGCACAGGCAACATTTGAAATAGAAGTTAGAAGAAGATAAGGAGTATGTGTAAAATGAGAAAAATTTGCTTTTTATGGTGTGAGTTTCCGATGATAGCTCCTGAAAACCATATGCCAAATAAATGAATAAACGAAAAAAAAACTGTTTGTTACAAAGAATTCCATGACCAATAAAAGCAAAGGCAGATGTTTGCATTAAAAAAAAAATACAATTTGAATAAGATTTTACTAGAAATTTAATTTAATTTAAACAGAGATAAGTTGATAGAGAGAGATCAAAAGAAGCAGATTTTCTCAATTAAAAATGGAAGATTGACAGAGAAGTTTTTCAGTTAACAAACGTGGCCACCTAGAAAGGAGAATGCGTTCAGATGATCAACATGATGCCACAGAAACTGTGGAATTGACCTTCTCGAGATGTTAATAATTTAAATTGCCTTGCAAGTGATTACTAAAACTATTTCAGCCCACTCACTTCTTTGAGCCCCAGAATTTGCATTGACTGATCTTGTTCTTATTGACATGATGAAAATATAGCACCTTCTTACAATAACTATTGAGTCCCTCCAGTTTCCTCTGGACAGACTGTATGGGGTCTTCTAAGTTCATGCCCATCTCTCGTTAGGTCCTCCCTGAATGATTTAGGTGTTGGACTCAATGTTTATTTCTATGGACACTCTAGGTTATACCTTCACACATTAGATGTTTCCAAAGTGAATTGTATTAAATTAGTTTCTCACCACCTCTCTTTACTTTTGTTCATTCAAAGGAAAGGGTAATGTTTAACATGATTTAAAGTAGACACCGAGTTGGAGTGACTAAGTGACCATTAATAGGATATCACATAGAACATTTCCTTCAACAGAGCAAAATTTCTCTAGAATGAAACTATTTCTCCCTGTTCCCCCAGCCAAACAGGAAAAGTGAGGTAGAATGGATGCATGAAACACTTAATCTATTCATGCTCTGACAAAGGTTGTTTGGAGGTACAGCATGTCTGCAAAACCTAGGGAGACCCCATGCCTTCAAACCGAGTTTAATTCTTTCATACCTACACAAATTCTTCTCTTCATGATTTTAGCCTCTAACACATAATCTCAACCAAATTTCTCCCCAGACTCCTCCACACACACTCTCCCCCTACCAGTGGATTTTGCTCCACTTCAACTATGTACTTTATTTGCATAACATCTTAGTACAGTGCCACGAGCACCGGGAGGTGGAACCACAGTCCAGATCAGCTAGGATTTCAGCTTCACCTGGTTGTACTTCAAATGTGTGCTTTTAGTGCTTTTCTTTCTGCAATTGCAAGAATACAAATATCCTATAGTCTTTTTCTTCTCCTTATTGTATCTGTTCCTTCACAAGTGCCGATTGACCAGCACACTTTGCCTCGTTTGCTCACTTAGCTGGGTTTATTTCTACCAGCTATGCTTGATCATTTCTGCTCGCCCAACACAATAGCTTTCCTCATTTCATCTATATGGACATTCAACACTTGCAAACATAGTGATAACACAGTATCTCCCAAATAAAATACTGTTCTGGAAATGTTAACTGTATTCTGGGGGGAGGGAGGGAGTGTTTGGTTTTTAAAAAGTTTGCAAAGTTGTTGGGCTAAGATTTTTAAATGTCTTTATTGCAGGTCTTTTCAGAGTCGTTAAGCTGTAATGTGCACTGTAAAACTCCTAAAGTGGGATACAGAATATATAATTCCATATACTATATGACCATGGTTCTTTTTCCTAACTTTAGTTTACTGTCATAGGAGCATTGCATATGGAAAAGAGAGTACTAAGTTAAGCAGCAGTTAATTCAAGATTACTAAGTAACAATCCCTAAAATAGCTCCATTAAAAACCTATATGACAGTCTTTTTGCTACAGTTGTTATATTTACTTATACTATGCTTTATACTAAAAGTGATTTATTATGACTTCAAAAAATATTTTTAAATACCATAAAATATAAATTAAGTGAAAAGAGAGACATCAGAGTGAAAAAAAAAACAATGGGAAGGATGCTAAAATAAACCCAGAGTAAAAAATAGAGAGAACATAAAAATGTATTCTAGAAAATCCTACACAAAAGCTAATGGGCGTTAAAAGTGCCTCTGAGCTTACTAACAGTGAAAATCAAAAAGGGAAAAGCAATCATTTATAAGATTTGTAATGCCCACAAGATCAAACCATAGCAAGTGCTTTGGAGAAACGTAGCGTTTCCTGTGTCCTATGGACGGAGAAATTTTCTCTTCTAGATCTTCATAGAGGAGACAATGTGTGATTCAGCATAGTGGGTCCCAAACCCAGCTACGTATTAAAAATCACCTGGGAAGGTTTGTAACATACATCTTCCCAGTCCCCACCACAGAGCTACTGAATTAATATTTTAATAAGGTCCCTAGGTAATTCTTAAACCAATCTGGAAGATCAGAAATCAAGAATTCCTATTTTGATAGACAATATCCTTGTTAAAGTTATTTGAGCAGTTGCTTTAGCCAAAGATTTCACCTTCACAAGGAAATATATACTTGATCAATTACTTGAAGATATTCCTTTAATGTATTTTCAATTGTCTCCCTGTTCAACGGCAGAGGAATTTCCTATAAATAAAAATTATATTTGAGGCCCACTTCTCTGAAAGCCTGTGATTCCATTACCCAATTGAAGTATTCAATAAAGTCAGTGAATATTTATTTGGAAAACACTCAGCTACAATAAAACACAACTTAAAAACAAAAACTTTCATTTATAAGCATACTCTTCTCTCTAACTCAAAATGATCAACATTAATTGGCGACAGAATTCTCCACTTCTGAAAGCTATATAAACAAACACAGATGTCAAACAAGAAACAAACTGATAGGATACACAAAATTATCTCAATTGCCTTGCAAGGTGACATTGAATATATTAAACAAAAGTTGGAAAGAAAATTTAATTTACAAATCTCACAAGAATATTGGTTTCATATAATAACAGTTAGTTCTTATACTATGAATTTTCCCTCAAGGAAGGAACACCAATGGAGAATAATCTCTAGAAATTTTCATACTCTGGTACAAAACAATAAAACAGATCAGAAATTATCTCATCAATGTTGGGAGAAATGTCAAAATAAAAGCACAGATTTGCATTCCTTCTGGGGATGCTTACAACTGCTTAGTTTTGAAAGAGGAGGAAGTGAGGTTTATAAGGACGTGCTCCACAGACAGGAGTAAGACAAGGATGACTTCAAAGAGTGACAAGAGTTCTATCAGTTTGGGGTCAGGAGGGCTTGTCACCATAAATTGCTGCTGTTTATTGAAAATGCTAAGGATCACAAGGACATTGTTTTTCTTAGCTATCCCAGGTCCAAAAAGAGCAAAGAAAAGAAAAGCCAGCAATGGTGAAAGTGACAGGAAAATAAAATGTGGCTCAATAAAAGGAAGAACTCTATGACAATTAAAAGCAAAAGTGAGTTACATGAAACTGGACAAATTCATAAAAAAGTCATCAGACCGTTTGACTGGCATGTTGTAGAGTAGTAGTTTTTAAACTCTAGAGTGTATCTGAGTCACTGAGAAAGCTTGATAAAACAGTTTTCTAGGCCATATTTTCAGAGTTTCTGTTTCAGTAGGTCTGGAATGAGGCTCTAGAATTTACATTTCTAACAAATTCCCAAATAATGCAAACTCTGTTGGTCCTGGACCATACTTGGAGAACCTCTGTTGCAGTATATGGGTGACAGATTTGCATGCCTACAGGATCTAGCCAAGATTACTCATCTTGATTGCTGAGATTACTTATCAGCTGATTGCTGCTCTGGGTTACACAGGTTAAGTGTTCTGGTTTCTCAATATAAATTTTATAAAAATCCAAGTTTTTATAAGAAATCTCTTGATTTTTAAGTATTGGCAACTGATTTTTTTAAAAATATTTAAACACTGGGGGCCTGGGTTCAGATCCCGGGCGCGCACCAACACACCGCTTGTCAGGCCATGCTGTAGCGGCATCCCACATAAAGTGGAGGAGGATCAGCACGGAAGTTAGCTCAGGGCCAGTCTTCCTCAGCAAAAAGAGGAGGATTGGCATGGATGTTAGCTCAGGGCTGATCTTCCTCACAAAAAAAAAAAAAGATTGAATTTACAAGGGGCCGGCCTTGTGGCATAGCGGTGAAGTGCGCACGCTCCGCTGCTGGCGGCCCAGGTTTGGATCCTGGGCGCGCACTGATGCACCACTTCTCCGGCCATGCTGAGGCCACGTCCCACATACAGCAACTAGAAGGATGTGCAGCTATGACATACAACTATCTACTGGGACTTTGGGGGAAAAAAATAAATAAATAAAATTTTAAAAAAATATTTAAACACTGAGTGAGCTAAAACACCCACATCTATGGGCATGATTAGGCCTGTGTATTCAGAGTTTGAAATCTCTGTTGTAAAGGGATTCCTGCATCAGGTAAGGAATTTTGTTTAAAAAAATACAGATTTAGAATTATTCTATAAAGCTAAAGGTGAAGTTCAAAGACCCAAGTTGTCAAAAATAATAAGTATAACAAAGTGTCAAACAGTAAAAAATATACCAACACTCTCTTACATTTTTTCAGTTTACTAAGTACTTTTGTATATTACCTCATTTTATCCTTAAACTCATAAAAGATGTGAGGATTTTACTGTCATCTCCATTTTCCAGATTAAGAACCTGAGACTCAGAGAGGTTGAATGTCCAGAATTTTAAAACCCTATTATGAAACATTTGTACTATTTTCCTATAGAAATAGCTTGATGCTTTTAAAAGTTATTCACAGCCATGTCTACTTATAACATTTGGGGAAATAACCCTTTTAAAAGTCTAATAATGTAGATTGGGATTGGGATCTATGTTGGCCGAAGAACAGGTAGGTTGGGCAACCACCAAGGTAATCATCATTAACAAGAAGTAATTGTGAAGTAGTGCTAAATTCAAAGTACTGTACTGTGCTTACTAAAGTAAAATCTCCTGTGGAACTTAGAGAAAATATAAGTGTTCAGGGCCTACTCCTGAGAACAGTTATGTGCCACATAACGACGTTTCAGTCAATGATGGACCACATACACAACGGTGGTCCCGTAAGATTAGTACCATATAGTCTAGGTATGTAGTAGGCCTCATATACCATCTAGTTTGTGTAAGTGCACTCTGTGATGTTCGCACAATGATGAAATTGCCTAATGACCTATTTCTCAGAACGCACCCCAATTGTTAAGCAACACTTGACTGTATTCTATTTTAGAAGGTCAGAGGTCAATGGGAAGGAATGACTTTCTACTATCACTTGTCATTTATGCTTAATTGTGCTCAAGAAGGCTGAATTTTGATACAAATTTTTTACCCCACTCTTTTCTATTCTTTTGATCAAAAATGTGACCATAAACACAAAAACTAACCCATTATAGGGATATTCAAGGAAGAAAGTACTAAATTGTTCCAATGAATGAAAATCTATTTTCTTCTTCAAGATAGCCAGAGAAAAAGATGATCCAGTTCTTTTGATGAGACATTTTATGTTCAATAACTGTCAGTTCAGGAACATATTCTTTCCCGGCTAAAGCCTTCGGTCTGGAGCATCTCCCATCTATGTGTTCTTAATTCATGACCAGTTGCATGCTATCCTTTGTCTAGACCCTTTATGTCATATGTCACACACCACAGCCCAATGTCTATGTGATTAGTAAAGTTTTTTAAGTATAATTAAAAAAAAAAGACATAGCAAAGGAGAAATGGCCATATTTTTCCAAATGAAACATCAGGATACAAATAAAAGCCTTCCAAGTACTTGAAGTTAAAACCACCCTAAAAATGCATGGTCACTTGGTTTTTTGATGTAAATGTGAGCATCTATGTGTATAACTCTATTGATAAAACATACCAGTCCAGCCTCCATTCTCTCCAGTCTGAGACCTCAATGGAATAATTGTCTCCCTGCACTCAAAGAGGGGAAAGAGGAAAACCATTGGCTTTAGAATCACACTTCCTGCGTCAAGTGACTTAAAGCATGTCACTTAATTTCTCTGAGTCTTAGATTCCTCCTTTGACTGAAGAAAAAAATAAAAGCAAGATCAATTATATTTATTTACTGGTAGTTTTATGAGGAGTAAGTGAAAGAGATGACATACATGAATGGAGATATCGGTCCTGCAGTAATTTCCCAATTTATTTTTATTTCCTTACTGTCTTCTCTTCTATGTCACCCACCTTCAACATTTGCTTCTGAGTCTGGTAGTGTAAATCTGGGTTTCTCAACCTCAGCACTATTGACATTAGGACCAGATCATTCTTTGTTATGGAAGCTGTACTGTATATTGTAGGATGTTTAGCAGCATCTCCATTCTCTACTAACTAGGTGCCAGTAACAGCCCTTTGCACACAGCTGTGACAACCAAAAATGTCACCAGACATTGTCAAATACCCCTTGAGAGTGGCAGGGAATCACCCCTAGATGAGAACCAGTGGTGTACATATAGGGACAGCCATAAGAAGTAGACTCAACTTTTGCTTGCACCTCTGACCACTCCTCTGAGAGGAAAGAAATAAGTGAGCAGCCTTAAATCTATCTGTCTTTAAGTCTTAGTGTTAGAGAATATCAAGTGGAATCATCAAAGTAATAGATGACTCTTTCACTAAGGTGGTGTGTATTTGAGAAAGACAAGACAAAAACTAAAGAGCAAATCACATTTCTGAAATGCTTCCATCTTCAGGCAGACTTTTATATTATAACTCCGTTAAAAAAGTAATCTCTCTCTCTCTCTCTCTTTTTCTCTCCCCCCTTCCCCGCCTTCCTGCCCCTCCCAGCCCCAAGTACACTTTTGGCCTCAATAAATTAGTGTAATAAAAACTATACCAAAAAATATAGTGTTATTGAGGACATTTCCAAGTTATAGTATTGGAGAGAGTATCTTGAATAAATAGATTGTTGTTTTAAACCGAATTCATGATACTATTAAGTTTTCAACCTCATAGTCTGGAGAGGAGCATTTCAAAGATAAACTATCTTGATATTTTCATTTCAAAGACAAGTAATAAGTGGAATACAACAATTTCCAGGGTACCTCAGACAGCATAATCTACTTTATGCAACCAGTCACCATTCTGAGGTTTCTCAAAGAGGTTTACTTTACAGTCAGTCTGAGAAGCTGCAGGATTTGTGATGACAGCACTGCCTACATGGTAAAGATGGATGACTTGATTAATAAATTCAGAGAGAAGGGGATAAGAGGGGAGGACAAAGTGAAGTGCAGAACTAAAATGAAAAGATAAGATAGGTAAGGGAAAACACAGTCAAGAGAGGAGGGAAGGAAAAAAAGCAGACCTAATGCTCCCTTTTCATGTATTAATATTTGGATACACTATATTTCTAAGAAAATGTGATTATAAAATATGAAATATGTGCTTCCACCCAGAATATATTCCTCCTCCCTCTCATATCTTATTTTATAGGTAACAAATGTCCTCAAAGATGTATAACACTGATCTATTCTGACTACCATTTAGGAGACACATGTCTTTTCAGAGCCAGCAACAGGAAGTATCTCCTCTGCCAGGGGAGCCCGATGTAATAGGAAGGGAGAAAAGGGTTGTTATCACTCCTGTGTGAATAAGGAAATTGAAGATTAAACAGGGTACTGCTTGTGCTCTGAAACTTGTGGTTAATTTAATCAGACACCCGTGTGGTTCAGGGTCTTAATAACAAAAAAGCAAGTTCCCTTGATAATTGATTTTACTTTTTTTTTAAGTTAGAGAATTGCAGGCCTGAAAAATGCAGAAGAAAATGTACTTCCTGGGGGAAAAAGTGATGTGTGAAAAGGTAGCAGCAACGCTTAGAGAATATTTAAGAGCATCATAGAGTTTTTGAGGATTGTGTAGCATATGTTAGAAAATATGCATGCAATACTCTGGTGTGCAAGACTTCAGGACTGGGAATGACAGGAGTTTCTTCCTAGCACCAGCCTTAGAGATAGAAAAGGTATCTGTACGCTCAGTGCTGCTCAGTGTTGCAGAAAAGGAGCAGTAAATAAGTGAGTGTGTTGATTCACAGGCCCTGAGGTCTACAGTAGAATATACTGATGAGAGAAGTGAGATAGGAGAGCAAGCTCCACAGCACGGGGACTGCCTCTGCCCGAGCAGCGGCTTCTCCCTGCAGTGTTTCTCTCTCCCCTACAGGCTGGTGCCTCTGCCTTGTCAATCAAGCCCTCACCAACATTCGACCCTCACCTCCCATCATGTATATGCGCAATAGCATTTGAGTTAAAGAAGAATTTGAGGTGCAAAGAGCAAATGGCTCAGTCACAGCCATGCCTCAGGACTCTGCAAAACCCAGATCTCTTGGGAGTCTCCCTGCCCTCTACCCTCCAGTCAAGCCTCACAGAGTCCCATGTGGAAAAATATCATCAGCTACAAATTTGCCAGTGCAAGACCTTCAACAACAAGGAAGACAACTGATTTGATATTCAAAACAAATAAGGGCACCCAAACTTAAGTCTTTTGAGTTAGTGACCTTTGCTTAGCTTCCTGATCTCTCTATTTCTTTGGTGAGCAATAAAATGCAGATTCCTACTGCCTTGATGCTTCTCAGACAAGCCAGGATGGGCAGAACTGCCTTGATTTGCTGTCTGCTGAAATAGAGGCCACACTAAACACAGATTTTCCTTAAATCACTACCCAATTAGAGATTAGAGATTTAAAGTGCCTTTTGTGTCCTCAACTATGGAACTGTCCTTTTTAAAATGATGGTTTCTCAAACTTCCTCTGAGGAATTTACCATTTACTTACTGCCTTAGAAATGAAAGCATAGGGTATCAAGAAAGAGGAGAATAAAGTGTGAAGTGCCAAGGAGACGTAGCCAAAGATGTTGACTGGCATCAGCAAGTGTGTCTCGAATATCCATTCCAGTGGGCTTATGCTGAGCAAGGGACTAAGACTTTGTCCGATAGAATCATAGCACCATAGCTCTTTGGACTCTTAAGGGCCTTAACAGTAATCTAGTCTAACTCAAATCCTTTCACTGATAAAATATATAGAATAACAGACCCACAGTTAGGTGCCTTGCCCAACATCACCCAAGTTGTGTTATCTTTATTTTGTCATTGGTAAGAACTTTGAAGAAGCTACCTTTTTTACCCTACTTGCAAGCTAATAAGTTAGCCTGCCACAGTATCATGAATGCTGGCAGAAGATATGAGACTCGTGGCTCAGAGACAAAAGACTTTATTACTCAAAGCAAAAACAGTAGCCAGAGTATCAGCATTTTCTTGTGCTGGATGACACCTGCACATGCAGTGGGTTGAGTTATAGGAGAGGAACCCTGAGCTTAGGGAATCTTAATTCTTTTATAATGGACGATAAGCATGACTGCCCTGTGCTCCAGATAATCATGATCGTCAGGAAACTCCAGTCAAGATAGTCTAGAAAAACGTATTCAGTGCCTCTGCTGGCAGTTGTGCAGAAATCTCAGAGACCCATAGAGAACTGACTTCCAACAATATCCACCCCTTCTTTCTACAAAATCTTGGCTTTTGCCAAATGTTTCTGAGTACACTACTCAGTCAGTTACTCTGATAAATCTTACTAACTGAGGCTAGGACCAAATCTGCCAATTTGCCTTGTACAGCATTTAATTAAGGCTGCTATCAACAGGACTCCAAGCAGTAAGATGAGGCTAACCTGTGGTATAGACTTCAGCCATGCCTCCCCACCTCCGGGTTCCAGACCCAACCAATTGAACAAGGCCCATAAACCATCCAGGGTCTACCTTAGGAAGCAAGGTTCATTTCTCCTTATGCTTTGGTATGACTGTCCATTTGGTCTGAGGTATTAATCCAGGTACGGCACAATGTATTTGTGGTTGCACAGATTCCATCCTATCCCACAAGGAGGAAATCTAGGGCAATTTTATCATCCATAATAATCCAGGCCAGAGTGTGGAAGAGGACCTGAAAGTTTTCCAGAGTAAGAGGCTAAAGACAACCCCTACTATGACTGATTTCCCCAGTAGGAATATTGCCCATAGAGTGCACACAAACAACAAATCAGTTATCCCTCTGGGAAGAGTAGAAGTGGTTTGCGCCCATTCCAACCTAGAGCTTTTAGGAGGGTGAATGTGCCTCCTGCATGTTCTTTCCACTCTTCCCAGCTTCATGTAATCCATGAAAAGTCCAGGGGAAGTTGAAGGCCCTGTTGGAAGGAGGCTAAGTCCCTGAGTTCCCTCACTGAGGTAAACCACACTGACATAAGCACTTGCTCTGGGTTGTTATGTGAGCAAGAATTGAACTTCTGTCTTGGAGCCATCACAAATTTGCTGACTTTTAGCGATAGAACCTACACTAAATCATGACACAGCAATTCTACTTTCAGGTATTCGCCCCAAAGAAATATGCACAGGTGCAAAAGCAGCCTTAGTGATAGACAACAAATGGAAAGAGCCTAAATAAACTATGACTGGCCCAGACAATGAATTACTATACAACAGTTAAAATGAGTATCCTAGATTCACATGCATCAATATGGTTAAGCCTCAAAAACATAATTGCTGACCGTAAAAAGAAAGGTGCAATGATACATACACTCTGATGTCATTTATGTAAAATCATAAAACACATAAATAACAGTATATTTTGTTTCTTGATAACTACATAGGCATTAAAAATTTAAGTATTCATGGAATTGATACAGTCCAACTTTAGAATAGGAACTACTTCTGAAGACAGGAACGAGGAAGTGATGCAGGAGGAAAGCATTTAGCTATATTGACAATTATTCTGTCTCTTTAAAAGGAGGGAGAGAGAGAGATTTGAAGCAAAAAGAATACGGCAAAATGTTAACATCTATTAAATATAGGTAAAGAGTGCTTGGTCTTTGTTACATTATTTTCTATGCTTTTGTGCATGTTTGAAATATTCCATAATTAAAAATAATCTTTAAAGCAATAAAGGGATATTTCTCTATTCCTAGAGGCCTGTCTCTATGAACTCCTACAGTTTATCCAATCTACTTGCATGTGAAAATCTTTGGGGAGAAAGAAGCATAATTTGACTAAAAGCAGGATGTTATTGAATTCTTGCTCTCTAGGGAAATAAACAATGCATAGTAACTGCTTCAGATGCATAGTCAACAGGGAATCATCCAATTTTACTCATCTTCAGCAAATGCACGGAATCAAATGCAAAATTTAACACTCTGGGACTACGTTGTGAAGCCACGGCATTCACTGGAGGTCCTCAGGTACATGAAATAATTAATGGACTATGCTCACCCATAGCTAATCTTCTCATCTCTAAAACAACTTATGGGAAATTGTCTTCACTTAATAACTAATCAGAGTATAACTCAATACAAATTAAAATATTTCTTATATTTTTAACTACCTCAGATCACTGTTCAAAAGTAGTTTAAATGGATTGAAATTGTTTATGATTGATGAGGCATGGGAGTAAAGTGGTAGATGTCACATCAACACTGGCCAAGTCCTACCACCTCCTTTGCAGGCATTCCTTGATCAACCAAGTCCATAAAAATCTCCCCTCTTCTGACCTCTTAGATACTATGTGTCTACTCTCAGTTAGTACTTATGTGATTAATGAACATTTACTAGACATTTTTTTTCATTCAATTGTATATGCCTTGTTTGATATATTTTTGTATCCTCCACAGCCCCTAGTACTGAACTTTATACAGTTTAGATTTTGGGGGTAAATTTTGTTGATTAGCTTATATCTGCCGTACACAGTTCAACTTTGATTTTAAGACTCAATTGTATGTCCCTTGGTTTGAGCTTTATAATCCTTCCTCACTTTACCTTCCAATACAATACCCAGCATATAGTATATGGCTAATGTTTTTTTGATAAACCAGTTAGTCAAATGAATCAATAAATAAATCAAAATGTCTTAACACAGTTCAGCATAAGGAAACATTCTTTCTGATTTCAAATGATGAGGTTAGAGGCAGAAATTGATCATTTTTGCACTTAATCTCTTCCTCTTTTTCCCTCTATTACTTCTACAATGAAACAGATTGACCATTTGTAACTATTCTTGAGAGCAAACTATTCCTGAGCTGTACCCTTAACATGACAGAAAGATTAGAAAAGTCTTGCCTGGAAGAGCAAATTAAGAGTTAACAGGATGTGTTCTATCCTTTACCTGAAAAAAAAACCAGAAAACAGTCAAAGGGTAGACTTTGCTAACAAGCTTAGGCTTCACAAGAAAAGTATATATCATCTCAAAGATTATGTCACTATATTCTACGGCAGGTAAGCATTTCTCAGGCAGTTGAGACATATTTACTCTGACACATCAATTATTATCCAATGACAAAATAACAAAATGCTTATAAAAGGAACTGAAGAACTAACACCTCTGGACTAATGAGCACAGAGTCTACAGGGGACGTCTAAACAGGCAAAAGTCAGGATCTCTACTCCATCACAGTCTCACACCCACAGTCAACTTTCTTTTGCCCATTCTACTTGAGAACACAAATAATGTGAACAATGGACTCAAATATACAAATAATTATAAAGGTGAATTTTAATCTAAGATTTGCATTTCCTTCTCTCCCCCTACAAATCACATGCCAAAACTACCAAATATGTTGATTTCAGGTTGGACAATGGCACTCCTCTCGTTACAAGTCATCTGTGGTTTCCTATTACCTAGGAATAATGTTCATACTACTTAGCAAGACATTAAAAGATCTTCACGTTTGGGTCCCATTTTATTTCAGAAAACTGTATCCTACTACATCCCTCCATTCACTTTAATTTGACATGCCAATCTATTTGTGAACCCAAATACCGAGAATAGACCACGTTCTTCTTCCACTTGGTGTCCCTGTTTAGGTGGTATCTTGAAGCTGAAGGGCTCTTCTATACTTTACTCACACATTCAAAGGTCTACACATCTTCTAAGACCTAACTCAGTTGCCTCTTCTATGAAGCCTTCCCGGATCTCCCCAGGCAAGTTAAATGTTCTTCCATGGAACCACAGCAAATTTCTTGCACATTGATTTAACTCTATTATCAATGTATCTTTTGTAAGTGAAGGCTATTTGAATGTCTTAATTCCTTCCTACATTATACATCCCTATGGTTAGGATCCGGGTCCTAGAGCCACAGTGCTTAGCACAGCGCTTTGCACTCCCTGGGCCAATGAATATTTGTTCCATGAGTAAATGAACAAATAAAAATGTACAGTTGTTTAGTTTACACTTTTAATTTGTGATTTCATAACACACAGAGTCCAATAAGCTATAAAATCATTACACCCAAAGGGAGCAGTAAGATGCGTAATCTACAGAGCAGACTTTAAACAGGGCAGAGAGTAAAACAGAGATATTACAGCAGAATTTCAGTGTAAAATTCATGCTGCAGTGCCGTACAAAGGGAAGAAGACTCATTTGGGGCCATCAGACCTGAATTCACATTCTTACTCAACCACTTAACTCATCTGAATCTATTTCCTCATCTATATAATGGAAGCAGAAATCTCTACCTGTCAGTGCTATTTTAAGAATCAAATGAGAGAATGTGTGTGTAGGAGGGGGCGTGGAGTGGATAAGTGGGGGAGACTGTTATGCGATATTAACCCAGGGATTTTTTCCTGTATTACTGTAAACTCTCATCAACTAGATGTTTATTGCCTCAAGGAAGGCATGAGAGAGCAAAATGAGAGTAAACAAGAGTCATGAGTTTTGAGTTTCAGGAGTCTAAAGTTCAGCCAGGAATGGAAAGAAGTCATGGAAGGAGTAGGAGCAAACTTTCCTTTTTCCCACCTGCGAGGCCTCAACGCCTGATTAGACACAAATCCCCAGGTTGGAGGATGGAGGAAAGCTAGAGGGGAACACAGATTGACTACTGCAGTGCTGAGAAAGTAGAGCCTTCTATGGGGACCTACCTCAGCCTGAGCTCTGAGAAGAGTGGAGAAAATCCCTGGATAGGTTTATGGGATTTGAGACCAGCAGAGGCCTGTGCCTCATTTCTCAGGCAGCAACAAGACCGCTGTGGAGAAATGGCCGAGAAGTGTGTCCACAGCAGAGGGGGCCTCACAGCCTCACTGAGTTCCTGTGACTCATTGCAGCCAAGAAGCAGTAGAAGCATCGCACGTACCTACAGTGACATGGAAGTGGATGAAGTCTCCCACAGCCTCTCAGACGTCCTGTAACCCCAGCACCAGATCAGAGATACATTATGTTTTCTGTAAATCCCAGAATGTCAGAGAAGATGCAGAGAGAGGCATATCCCAAGGGGCCTTCAGAACGGGAACAAGAAGCAATTGTAGCAAGACCTTCATGAGTGAGTGACAATTACCTGGCGGGAGTGAGGTTGATGACAGTGACCAGACACAGCACAGCCTGCCCAACATCTTGGCACTGCACAATGCCCCTCACCCGGAGCACGGATAAAAATCCCAGGGAAGGAAGAGAGGGGAAGACTGAACTGACTGAGATTAAGTTTCTGACATCCAAAGGATGGGATTTCATAAGAGAAATTACATTAAGTTTCAGAAAAAGAAATGAGAGAAGTTCACATTTCTTACTCTCCTGAGTTTATAGACCTAGGTTTTACTTATGCAAAGCACTCAGCCCAGAATTTGCACAGACTGCTCAGTAAATGTCGGTTCCTTCCTCTCCTCCCCTTGCCTCCTAGAGGGACAGCATCAGAATTTTGAATGGGTATTTAGTATTTTCTACTAGACACAGGAGTTGGAAAACTTTTTCCGTACAGGGCTGGTAGTAAATATTTTGCAGGCCATAGGGTCCGTCGCAACTACGCTACTCTGCCCTTACAATATAAAATCAGCATTATATATACATAAATAACTGAGTATGGCCATGTTCCAATAAAACTTTATTTTCAATAACAGGCAATGGCTGGGGCCAGCCCTGTGGCATAGCAGTTAAGTTCGCACACTCCACTTTGGCAGCCCAGGGTTCGCAGGTTCGGATCCTGGGCCCAGACCAATGCACTGCTTGTCAAGCCATGCTATGGTGGCATCCCACATAAAGTAGAGGGAGATGGGCACGGATGCTAGCCCAGGGCCAATCTTCCTTAGCAAAAAAAGGAGGATTGGCAACAGATGTTAGCTCAGGGCTAGTCTTCCTCACACACACACAAAAAAAACAAACAGGTAAATGGCTTGGATTTGGCCTGCAGGTCATGGTTGACCCACACCGGGACTAGAGGAAGGGAAAGTGGCTTAAAGAGCTGTTAAACTAATTATCTAAGAATATAGGCCCCGAGCTAAGATGGCAACCATGGAATGGAAAGGCATAAGTACATTGAGGAAGAAGAGGCAAGCAGCTACAGAAAGGGGGATAGGAGAACAATTCAAAAATGATTTCTACCCTGGTAGACTGAAAGAATGAGGTACTACAAATAAAAATGGAGCAGATGGAAAAAGTGTGGAATCCAAAAAGAGAAGAGAATGTAAATACCTCCTTTAGCAACAGAGGTCTTGATGCTCCCACATATGTGAAGAATTCAAAGGCAGAAAGAGCATAGAGAAATGACGGTTCTTGCAGGTTCAAGCTCCAACACTTCAATAGTCATAACAGTGCAATATAATATTTCACAGGTGCTGTCTTGACTCAGTGTTAAAGTTGTGGCTAAAAACTCTCAATTTCCTTTTGTTTTTTAGCAATTTGCTAAGCCCCATCACAACCATTTCCCTTATCAGACTCCCACTCTCCAAGACCACTAGGCAAATATCCCAACCTCCCCAGGCCCGGTTGTGCCACACAACTAAGGACAGCGTACGTGCCCCAGACTCCAAGGAATATTCAAATCATCCAGTCCCCAGGAGCCCGGGAAACCCAGCTACCCCCATGCAGCTTGCCGCACATCAGCCACCTACTACAGTTCCAACTTGCTGTTACCCTGTCCCCAGGTACAACCCCTGTGTGGCGGCCTTCTCCCCTTTGGAGCTATAAATTACACAGAGTTTTGCCTTTCATCTATCTGAGTGTCACTGTGCTGTGTCCCACCATTAAAAAAATCTTTAAATCTTACAAAGCAGACAATTACCTTAAAATTTTGATGTGAACGGTGGTGAGAGGAGAAAACCTTTCCAAATCTGATTTCCCTCCAACTCCTATTTCAGTCAAACAGTGGGTTACCCAACACTGCATGCACGGCACAGTGCTTGCCCGAACATTTCCAAACCTTCTCCAAAGTAGACACAAACATTTGGAGAGAAAATCGAGAAAAGGAATTTGCCATTAGATTATCGCAGTACATCTGTTTTGTAAGTCATTGCCACAGTGTTTCTATCAGGAGGCTCATGTGCTTCCCCCTAAATGCAATCAGCAAATCATGCCAAACGAGTTAACAGACTCTCCTTGCTGGAGACTGGAGGAAACTTTGTTAGCGGGTCCTTGCCACCCGTGACTGTCACACGTAAATCACCGCTGAGGGCTGTGAAGTCCCCTGGAAGTAAATCTGAGTGCTGTCCCTGCAGGATGTCCATTTCACAGGCATTTGTGGTTTGCTCTCTGTAAAACTTGCTTCTTGCCATCTGTTCTGAATTTGTCACCCTTAGTTTACATTACCTAAACTGTAAACTGGATTGACATTAAGCATGCAATTTAAGGTTTTACTTCCGTCAATAAATTCTCTTGTAACCACCAATTTAGACTTTATGTAGCTTCTCCCTGCTCTCCATCATTGGCTTCCTTAGATAACACTCTGGCTACCCTTCACTTCTGTTTCATAAGCATTTCTTGAACTCCCCTTCACACTCTGCCCTTTGCTGTCCCCGCCAACATGCTGCGTTGTCTGTTTATCCTGCTCTTACTTCCAGTTCATTATTTCCTGACCGCTTTCTTTGCTGCCATCTTGGCGTTTTCTTCATTTCATATGTAGTATGTTCAAAGATGTTTCTCGTTGCTTGACCCCTTCATTAAAATAATTCCCCAAATGCTGATATCTGGGGCCTCCTCAAGTCCTTCTTGTTCTCTAAAAATGGAAGTGTTTATCTCAAGAACTAACAGAAAGAGAATGAACTTTAGAATCCTGGCCCTATTATTTATTAGCTTAATAGCCTTGGCCAAGTCACTTAAACTCTCTAAGCCTCAGTTTCATCATCTATGAAATGGGGATAAGACAAGTTACCTACTACATAGGATTAGTGAAAGGATTAAGTGAGATACAAAGCATCTAACATAATGTCAGGTGCATAATTGGTGCCCAATGTTATTTATAGTTTCTAACAATTATTTATAATATAATCCATGTTCTAGTTGAGTTTAAATTATGGCTTATTTTCCATCTACAGAAAGGATTCTCAATACTGTTATCTTTCCCAAAGAATTGTTTTATTACTCCATCATCATACTTTTATATCCACATGTATGTTTTGAATATATGTTGAAAATCATTGTAATTATAAGGCCAGGGTAGAAAAGGAAGTAAGATCTTTAACACGAAGAGAAAACCGCACAAGTTGGACAAGAAACTTAGGTCTTTCTTTTAATAACCACCAGTTGAAAGCTAATTTTAGAAATCCTGATAAATTATCTTGCTTTTTGACACTCCTTGGGGAACCTTGATTTGAGCTCAGAAGCTTCTGATTCAGCTATAGTGAAGGCGTTAAGATACAGTCAGTCTGGAGAGGAGAAAACACCACCATCTTTGGGATTGTTTGTATTGTATAAAGCAATTTGGGATAAATAGTATTTAATCTGGACTAGTTTATTCCTTTTGCCCTTTCCCAAAGTATTTCCTCAAGTACTGCCCCAGGTGAGGAGAGCCATCACTGAAGACCCACAGGGTGGGCACAGCCAGGGTTGTCCTGCCCTTTACCCAAGGCAGCCTGCCCACAGCCTGTGAATACGTGATCCATGAACCCTCTTCTTGGGAGCCAACAGGAAAAAATTTATTTCTATCCCAAGGCCTATTGACTGCCTAGATTCACTCAGGACTGAAACTTTGATTTGAAAAGAAAAAAAGAATCACAGTCATTTGCTTTTTAAAAAAGTATATAACAACAAACCATGGACTTTGAGTGATAATAATGTGTCAAAATAAGTTCAGCGATTGTAGCAAATGTACCACTCTGGTAAGGAATATTGATGGGGGGAGACTATGCATGAATGGGCACAGGGGTATATGGGATATGGGCACAGGGGTATATCTCTTGTACCTTCCATTCACTTTTGCTGTGAACCTAGAACTGCTCTAAAAAATAAAGTCTATGAAATATATATGTGTATATGTATATACGTACACACACACATATATGAAATAAAAGAATCATAGTAATAAATGTTCATTGCAGAAAATATTAAAAAATACACAAAGCATATAAAATGACTCAAAGATGACTAAAGATAATTAATCATTGTTAGTAATTTTGGCACATTTCTTCCCAGGGTTTAACACACACGTGCACACACCAGCATACCGTGAATTGAATCATTCACACATTTAACTTGTTCAGAGATTTTAGGACCTAACCATCTATTACCTTCCCCAAGATGAATCTCCACTACTTCGTTAAATTCTCACATCAACAAGCCATTTTATTTAATTGAATTAATGTCTAGAAGCTTAATAATATAAAGAGGGGAATATTGCTTAAAGATAAGCAGAAACACTTCATTATTCTCGATTCACCCATCTCCCATTGATTTCTAGGGATCTGATAGTTATTTTAAAGACAGGATCGTTCAAATTCCCAAATATCTACATATAGATCTTTCCTTTAATTTTTTCCTTTAGTCTAACCCAATGATTTTCAAATTTTGGAATGTATAAGAATTACTGAGTGGTTTGTGTATACATAAAACTATGTGTATTATTCTTTATGGGTGAATTAAAGTACTTCTAAGAATAATTTTAAATAAATGACAATCTTGTGTAATATGACTTCACTGGACACACATTTTACATAATATATATTATTAAATAACCTACTGGTTTAATTTAACATAATACAGACATCTTTCCATGTTATTAAATGTTTATCTACAATATTTCTTTTAATGGCTGCATAGTATTCCTGTCTACGAATGTATCATAATTTAACCAATATTCTATTCTGAACTTCTTAAGTTGTCTTTAAGCAATAGCTCTCCTTTTATTAAACATACCAATACGTGAGCTCAGCTAAGTGACAGAGTGAAAATACCCTGGAATCATTCTGAAAACATTACCACAGCTCAACAGCCCCCTTCTCCATCCTGGTATCAAGACTCAAATAGAGACCCAACCCCAGGAAAACACAGAAAAATTAATTATGCTTGAGGTTATTTCATCTTCCTGATAGAGGTACTTTCTCTTCTCCAGAGTGTATAAAATATATACATAAATCTAATCTCTCTTTATTAGAGGAATCAGAGGGACAAATAACATCAGCCTTATTTCCATTTTTAAGACCTACAGATGGCATCAAAGATGGAGAGTCAGAGCCTGTCTTAGTCGTTTTGGGTTGCTGTAACAAATACCGTAGACTGGGGTGCTTAAACAACAAACACTTCTTTCTCATGGTTCTGGAAGTCCAAAATCAGGATGCCACACGGTTGGGTCCTTGGTGAGGGCCTTCTTCCTGGTTATGTCCTTATGTGGCCTTTCCTTGGTGCATGCAGTGCATAGCAGAGAGAGATCTCCTGTCTCCTCCTCTTTTTATAAGGTCATTAATCCCATCATGGGGGTCCTCACCCCATGACCTAATTATCTCCTAAAGGTCCCACCTCCAAATACCACTACATTGGAAATTAGGGATTCAATATATGATGTAGGTAGAATACAAACATTCAGTGCATAGCAGAGCCCTCAAATAATAATTGATTCAGGTAAGGACCATCAACAAATGCTAGCATGACTGAATGAAAGGTTGTTAAGAAAGAGGATATTCACACAATCTCAAAATGTCACCCTACAGGTGACTCAATATTTATAAAATAGAAAATAAATATCTCTTCATGATGTAGAAATCTGTTGACCATTACCTGCATCAACTGATTATGGCACCACCAATAATGAGAAACCTTATATCATGTCATATAAAAAGTAATCAGAAAGGAGTAACCTTAGCAAGATGGCAGAATGGAAAGCCTCAGACCCCTCTTTGCCCAACAGAGGCAGTGTCAACAATATATAGACCAGTTCCCTTTTTGAGAAATCTAGAAATCACTTAAAAGGTTCCAATATACTAAGCAAGCATGAACTAGCCACATCAAAGCCAGTAGGAAAATCCATGGCACTTAGTTACCACAGACCCTCCCCCAATTCAGCTAGCACAATTAAAGAAAACTTCTAGCTCCCAGCTTCTCTTTAGGGAGAGAAAGCAAAGACTGAAACATACGTCTGATGTTTAGAGATTTTAGGGGGCTTCCCAAGAGACTGGTTTCTCTCTATCTTAAATCTAACCACTGACAATAAAGGGTTCAAGGTTGGGTGCCACTGAGAACAAAGGCAATGGTTTGGACTAACATACACTCACTCTGTGTAGTCCCTCCCCCCAGCTCAACGTAGAACAAGTTTGTGAAAACTCCCAACTCCTGGCTTCCCCCTGGAGGGAAAGAGTGGAGCATGCATCCACCATTCTGGCATTTTGTGGGGCTGCCCAAGGGTCTTGTTTGTGTCTCACCTGTCTCAGAATTCTGACAAGACCTAGCACCCTCTACATACCTGGAGGCTCTGAGAATGAAAGAGAGCTGGGCAGCTTACAGCAACTCCAGAAAATCTACAGTACCACAGAGAGGCACCAAAGGATACAAGAGATTAGAAACTCCTGGAAAAAAGATAATGGCAAAAACCTCTCCAATTGAGAATTTACAGGCACAAGTCCGGAGAAGACACATCCACAGAAAAGGTTTGAGAGGCCCCCAGAATCTCCAGCCAGGCCGACTGGTGAAGGTCTTTCCCTGTACAAAGCCAGTTCGTAAAGGCAAGGAGAGATAATTGTTTTTCCAAATGCACAGATCACAACACAAAGTTACATGGCACATGAAGAAACAGAAAAACATAGCCCAATCAATGCAACAAATGAATCTCCAGAAAATGACCACAAAGAAAGGAAGTTATATGAATCACCTGACAAAGAATTCAAATATCCATCATAAAGATGCTCAATGAATTCAGGAAAATTATGCATGAATAAAATGAGACTATCAACAAAATATACTTTAAGTCAAAAACTGTCACAAGAGACAAAGGACATTATATAATGGTAAAAGAGTCAATTCACCAGGCAAATATAATAATTATAAATATATATGCAACCAACATAAGAGCACCCAGATATATGAAGTAAATATAAACAGAACTAAATAGAGAGACAGCAACACAATAATGGTAAGAGATTTCAATACCCCACTTTTAATAATAAATAGCATATCCAGACATAAGATCAACAATAAAACAGAAGATTTGAACAAAACTACAGACCAAATGGACCTAATAGACACATACAGAACATTCCACCCAACAGTAGAATACTGATTCTTCTCAAGTACACACAGAACATTCTCCAGGATAGATCATAAGTTAGGTCATAAAACAAGTCTTAACATATTTTAAAGGATTGAAATCATACCAAATATATTCTCTGGACACTATGAATGTATTTGGAATAAAACTGGAAATCAGTTACAAGAGGAAAAGTGAAAATTCACAGATATGTGGAAATCAAACATCACACTTTTAAGCAAGCAATAGGTCCAAGAAGAATCAAAAGAGAAATTAGAAAATAAGATAAATGAAAACAAAAACAGAACATACCAAAACTTATGGGATGCAGCAAAAGCAGTTCTAAGAGGGAAGTTTACTGTGGTAAGTAAACTACCTTAAAAAAGGCGAAAGATCTCAAATAAGCAACCTAATTTTACACCTCAAAGAACTATAAACAGAAGACCAAGCTAAGCCCAAAGTCATTAGAAGGAAGGAGATAATAAAGAGTAGAGCAGAAATAAATAAAATAGAGAATAGAAAAAATCAATGAAACTAAGAGTTGGTTTTTTGAAAAGATAAAAATAAATTGACAAATCTTTAACTAGACTAACTAGAAAAAAAGAGACAAGATTCAAATAAATGAAATGAGAAATGGGAGAAGAGATGACAACTGATGCCATTGAAATAAAAAAGATTATAAGAGACTGCTATGAACAATTATACACCAACAAATTGGATAAGCTAGAAAAAATGGATACGCTCTTAGAAATATACAACCTACCAAGACTGAATTGTGAAGAAATAGAAAATATAAACAGACCTACAACTAGTAAGGAGATGGAATCAGTAATCAAAAACCTCTCAACAAAGAAAAGCCCAGGTACAGATGGCTCCATGGGTGAATTCTACCAAACATTTAAAGAATTGTTGCCAATCTTTCGCACACTCTTCTCGAAAATTGAAGAATAGAGAACACTTCCAAACTCATTTTATGAGTCCAGCACTACCCTGATACCAAAGCCAGAAAAAAACACTACAAGAAAAGAAAACTACAGTCCAACATCCTTGATGAATATAGATGCAAAAACTCTCAGCAAAATACTAGTAAATCAAATTCAACCGCACACTTTAAGGATCATACACCATGACCAAGCAGGATCTATTCTGGGATTGCAAGGATGGTTCAACATACAAAAATCAGTATGACACATCACATTAATAGGATGAAGGATAAAAAAAATCATATTATTATCTCAATAGATGCATAAAGAACATTTGACAAAATTCTACACACTTTCATAATAAAAACACTCAACAAACTGAAAATAGAAAGAAATCTCAACATGATATCAGGCCATAAATGAAAATCTCATAGCTAAAATCATACTCAATAGTGAAAACAATCCCCAAATTCACGTGGAACCACATAGGACTTCTAATAGCCAAAACAATTTTGAGAAAGAATAAAGCTGGAGGCCTCATATTTCCTGACTTCAAAACATATCACAAAGCTACAGTAATAAAAAGAATGTGGTACTGACATAAAGATAGACATATAAGCCAGCAAAATAGAATAGAAAGCCCAGAAATAAACCTACACATATACAGCCAAATGATCTTTGACAAGTGTGCCACGACTACACAATGGGGATAGGATAGTTTCTTCAACAAATGGTGTTGGGAACACTGGATATTTATAGGCAAAAGAATTAAATTGGACCGTTATTGGGTCCAATGGACCATACACAAAAATCAACTCAAAATGGATTAAAGACTTAACCATAAGACCTGAAACTATAAAACTTCTAATAGAAAACATAGGGAAAATGCTTCATAACATTGGTCTTGGCAATGATTTCATGGATATGACACAAAAGCACAGGCAACAAAAGCAAAAATAGACAAGTGATACTACATGAAACTAAAAATTTCTGCACAGCAAAGGAAAAAATCAATAGAATGAAAAGACAACTTAAGAAATGTGAGAACATATTTGTGAGCCATATATCTGATATGGAGTTAATACCCAAAATGTATTAAGAACTCCTACACCTCAACAGCAAAAAAAACCAATAACACCATGAAAAAATGGGCAAAGGACTTGAACAGACATTTCTCCAAAGAAGACTTATAAATGGCCAACAGGTGTATGAAAAGACACCCAATATCACAAATCATCACAGAAATACAAATCAAAACTACAATAATGAGATATCACCTCATACCTGTTAGGATGACCATTATAAAAAATAACTAGAAAATAATGAGTGTTTGTGAGGATACGGAAATATTGGAACCCTTATGCACTACTGATAGGAATGTAAAACGGTGCAGCTGCCGTGAAAAACAGTACAGAGGTTCTTCAAAAAATTAAAAATACAACTACCCTATGATCCAGCAATCCCACTTCTGGGTAACTATCCAAAAGAATTAGAAATGGGATCTGAAAGAGATATTTGCACTTCCATGTTCATTGCAGCATTATTCACAATAGCTAAGATGTGGAAACAATCTAATGTCCATCTATGTATAAATGGATAAAGAAAATCTGGTATAAACTTACAATGGAATATTATTCAGCCTTAAAAAAGAAGGAAATCCTTTCATATGCTGCAACATGGATGAACCTTGAGTAAATTATTATAAGTGACATGTGAAAGACAAATACTGCATTATTCTGCTTAGATGAGGTACCTAAAGTAGTCAAACTCATAGAAGCAGAAAGTAGAATGGTGGTTGCCAAGGGCTGGGGGAGGGGGAAATGAGGAGTTGTTATTCAATAGGTGTAGAGTTTTAGTTATGCAAGATAAAACGTTCTAGATATCTGCTGTACAACAATGTGAATAGAGTTAACAATACCATACTATATACTTAAAAATTTAAGAGGGTAGGTCTCATGGTATGTGTTTTTTATCACAATTAAAAAAAAGTAGACATGATTACTGTCTCATTTAGCTCTTTTGTGTAACATTTAACCATAAGATATCACTGGCAGACAACAAAACAAACTTTTTGCTTATACATCTGCAGATTGGCTGGGGTTCTGCTGATCTAGGCAAGGCTTGGCCAGGCTGTGGTTTCAATTCAGGTTAGATCTATTTATCACTCAATTTTCTGAGATCCAGAAAATGTTCTTCTCAGGTTAATGTCAGAAGCACAAGAGGACAAGCTCAATTGCTCATGACATATCTGCTAATATCCCATTGGCCTCAGCAAATCACATGGCCACTCTAAGTGTTGGGTAGGAAATACGCTCCTTTAGCTAAGGAATATTGGGAAGGCGGTAGAGAAGAGCATTGACTTTTTTGGACAATAGGTTAATTTAACACAGTCATCTTTGCAATATTCCTGCCAAACGAAGGTCTAACTTGATTCTAATCGTAAGTAGACAATCAGACAAATCCGGAATAAACAACATTCTACAAGATACCTAGCCTGGATTCTCAAAAAAAAATCTTTGACGTAGAAAACAAACAAAAAAAAATAAAAAGATGTGGGAAGTTTTTCTAAATTAAAAAAGACAAAATGTAAAACTTGAAACTTGACTGGATTCTGGAATTAAAAAAACAAACTATGAATGGCATTTTTATGGCAAGTAACAAAATTTGAAAAAGGACTATATATTTAGTAATAGCATGAGATTTTTATTAAATCTTTGGGTGTGATAATGATACAGTAGTTAACAGCAAAACATCTTTATTCTTAGGAGATCAATGCTAAATATTTATGAATGAAATGTCATAATATCTGCAATTTATTTTCAAGTAGTTCATCAAAAACATATGTATTTATATCTAGAGAGAGAAAGGCAAACAAAAGTGTGTTAACAATTGGTTAATATTAACTATTGATTAATCCAGGCAAAAGATGTTGATAATCATTATACTATTCTTTCTCCTTTGTTGTAGTTCACTAATACGTTTTTTAAATGTTAAAAGAAAAACAAAGAAATGATTGAATTAATTACCTCAAGAATTCATGGAAAATCGCAGTCATGTTGAGGAAAACCAGGGCCGTTAAACTGAATTAAACAGGGGGCCGGCCGGGTGGCATAGCGGAGTTCGCGCGCTGCACTTCGGCGGCCCTGGTTCCGGCCCGGGTTTGCAGGTTCAGATCCCAGGCGCGGACTGACACACCGCTCATCAAGCCATGCTGTGGTGGTGTCCCATATAAAGTCGAGGAAGATGGGCACAGATGTTAGCCCAGGGCCAATCTTCCTCAGCAAAAAGAGGAGGATTGGCAACAGATGTTAGCTCAGGGCTAATCTTCCTCACACACACACGCACACCAAAACTAAATTAAACAGATTGGGGGCTATAAGGATTATGTTTGCCAGAGGATTGCTTAGTGGGCCATTCAGTTTGCCCACACTGGTTGTAAGATTCTCAACAAATCTAAAAGCAGTGAAGCTTGACACAGAACTTGGCCAATTAGAACATTTATTTAGTGATGGGATTCATTTGATTTGGAGAAATAATTACTAATGATGAAGATAACTAGACATCAGAGAAATATTTGTAGTTAGAAATGCTTGTAGTAAAAATCCCAACAAGGGACCAAAATAACTTCCAGGCCATAGAAGGCGGAGCTGCAGGAATCACAATATTCCCACACCGCCTGGTAATTCTGACACCTGGTATCCCTCGAAGAGTCCATTTATGAGGTCATACCTCCAACTCAAGTTATACTTTCTGGAAACAAAACCTCCTCTGGTTTCTATGAGTTACTTCTCTTAGCAAATGCATCCTTGAGTGAACTCGGAGCTCTTCACCAAGTCCCCAAGAACCACAGCTCCTGTTTCTTGTAAATAAGTTTGATAAGGCTCATTAAGAATTTGATCCTTTCAAGCATCAAATTCTCACTTTGCGTCTGATCCCAGAAGACTTCGTCTCACGGCCCTGGGTCCCTGTTCAGGGAGGAGCAGGTGCAAAACCAGAGAGAACAAGAGCAGAGGCAAACTTGGCTGTTAGTATGCATATCCCTTGAGTGACTATTTTCTAATCTACATACAATAAATTCAGCCAGCGTGCGGCATTCTCTTTTGGGAGCTGCAGTCTGTCCTGATGAGGAGTCTGCTTATTAATAGGAAGGAAAGTTTAAAGATTTTGTATTGTTTAATTCCCACTTTTCCACAAAAAGGAGAAAGCCAGTAATCTAAATAGGAACAGTATCAAGTAGAGAATAAATTTTACCTCAAGGAGTCTGCTGTTTCAAAACCTCAGGAGCTTCCCAGGTGAAATCTGAAACTGTCCCCCGTACCGTGCTGGGAGCGCAAGGAGAGGCTGAAGAAAGAGGCAGACCACTCCAGGTGGGTAAGTGGCAATCTTCCTAAGCAAGGATATTTCACACAAGGCTTGTCTTGGGCGGCCTAAAGACAAGTAGATCTCCGCATCCGCCCGCCAGAATCTTAAAAGTTTATATAGAGGCCTTAACTGGGTTCAGTCACATATACCGTCCAGATGATCTCAACAACACATTGTTCTCTCAAGGCTGTGTTCCTGAAATGGCTCTCATCGAGGGAACGGTGGGCAGACTGTACATTCCAACGACAGGGGAGGGGTGAGCAGCCTCTGACTGCCTGGGTCTAACTCTCAGGTCAATGGGGGGTCACGTCCTCTGGATGACCTCCTCCAACACTCCACCCCTTGTGCCTGGCTCTTACACATCCCCCTCTTCTGCAGTAAAACCTGAGGAGTTTCATTAGCATGAAGGTGGCTCATTTGGCGGCTATCTGGCTGTACTGTAGGCAGATACGACAGCAATAATATAGGCATGTGCAAGAGAAAACACAGATTAAGATAATGATTCCCAAAATAAGTAACAATTCTTTCCATCAAGAGCCCCATGATCTGAGCCCCTGATTTATTAAGCCTCCTAAACTGGGGGTGGAATCACTCAGAGCATTCACTTGTGTCCTTGTGTGATTTAATAAAGATGATACGTTAGCAGACTCATCAGTTATGAACACATGACATTCTGTTTGGATAATGGCACAGGTGCCTTCTTGCAAGGCAGTAATAATGTCTAAGGCCACGCTATTTTGGAGGACAGCTTTTCTCATTAGAGACATTTCAGTGTTCAGTAAAGACAGGCTTCACTGGCTATCATTTAAGGCTTGTTGGTGAATGTAGTAAGGACTTTTATGTGTGCTATAATGTCCACCAGGACAATTGAGGGGACAAAGAGAGTGGCCAAATGATTATACCAGGGGAAAAGAGAATGTGCCCACCTGGTCTTGAGGAGAGGGAAGTTGGCAATTTTTGTTACTGTAGGGCGGATTCTCCCCTGTGCCCAAGGAAAACACAGGGTGCAGGGGCCCAACCACCCAGGTGGAAGCCACAACCAAAGATTTGTGCCACACAACCATTGGGTCCCATTCGGGGCTACCCAAAAAATACCTGGATGGCATGACCAGTCACTGCCAAACTAGTCGCTATCCTGTAATGCGACAGAATGACTACACAGTTCCAGTGATATCCACCCCATATCCCTGATGCAATTGGGTTGGTTCTGTTTAGAGTGATTTTTCTGTTCCCATCATAGAGGTACTGGGTACTCAAACGTCCATAACCCGGATGAGCCACATGAACCCATCCCAAATCTGAGTGTAGCCACCCATAGCTCTGATGGTGGTATTTTTAGGATCCTTCCAGTCAGCAGTCTGACAGGCTGCCTATGTAATTTGATTGACAGAAAAAGAATACCTATGCCCAGTGTTATTGATAATGTGTGCCACAGGCCAGCTTTCTGGATCAGTCAGTATTGGTAATGTCAGATGAATTAAGAGTACTAGTCCTAGCACGTTCTTCCTTACTGTACTGCTTTCGGGCCTTTCAATCCTTTCCCTAGAGTGGTGATATCCACCATGGCAACTCTGATGAGCTAGAGAGGGGCAGCTGCCCACAGACCCAACAGTTGGATTGGTTCCTTTGCTGGGCATATGAATGGGCCCACTGTAGAACGGCATTTCCATCAGGTGCCCATCTCATGACTGGACACCACAGGAGCAGCAGAGTCTGAGATCAAAAAGATGTGTAGTAGGAACGTGTACGGGAAGGTCTTCCCATTCCATAAGAATTACACCTGTGGCCTGATCCTTAGATATTAATGGGGCTGCAGCTTTCAGAATTTGACCTGGTTGTGCATACCACACGTTGGCCAGGGGAGGCAGCACTGTCAGGCGTGAGGAGATGGAATGGGGGCAGGATATGCCAGATGAGGACTTCCACCTTCTCCCCTCTTTCAATGGTGTGTGTTCCATTCCAAGTATAGTGTGTTTCAACAGGTCTGGCTTGCAGCAGGACAGGGAGATTGAGTAGTTCTCCCTCACCCAGAAATGCGAAGTAAGTCACCCATCCCAGTGGGCCATCCCATTGCAAATTCCAGTAGATAACACCTCTGCCAGGCATGATGGGACTTGGTGTTCTCAGCAGCACAGCATGTTGATCCATAGTGACAACTGGGGCCATGGCTGTTTCCCATGATTTCTACACATTTATGGTATTGGTTGTCTCGGCAGGAGTCCCCAGTCTGGCTTATGGGACAATGGGCCCTACTGGCTGATCATTCAAGTGTGTTAAAGGCTGGGAAAGTACTTTAGTCCACCTGGCCAAGGAGGTTTTGCCTGTTAGTAATTTAATCTGCTGCTTTAAGATTGTATTTTTCCTTTCTACCAACCCTGCTTCTTGCAGGTTACAGGGGAGATGAGACCTCCATTCAATGTCATGTTATTTTGCCCAGTCTTGCACATCGTGACCTTTGAAACGTGACCCCTGATCACTGTCTATTTGACAAGAGTATCCATATACAGTATTCAACTTCTCTAATCCTCTAATGGAAGCAGCCTGGTTTGTGTGGCAACAGGGGAAAGCTTGGGTTAGGCCAGATACACTGTCCACACAAACCAAGACATATTTAGAATCCTCACTAGGAGGGAGGGGGCCAACTTAATCAATTTGCCAATCCCTCACTGGTTGAGAACTCCAGTAGATGGCCCCAGACTCCTTTGGCAGTTGCCTTGGGCTTTGTTTAGAACACACAGGACATGATGTTACTACATTAGCCAAGTCACTGTATTTCAAGGGCAATCCAGCATCCTCAGCAATACACCATCCCTCCCCCGGGTGCCACAGTGACCACTCTCTATGCACCCACTCGGCTGTATCTACTGAAGTGTCGGTTGCTATGGCTTATACCCCAGCTAGGGCTTCAGCTTCCTGATTGCCAGGGGTGTCAGTGCCTTAGGAGCCAGGATATGGGAGACAGTGAGGACTGCCTCAGGCTCTTGCAGGTGAACCCAAATGTCTTTCCACATATCCTGACCCCACAAGGGCTTATTCATGATCATCCACCCCTCAGCTTCCCACTGTCCAAGCCATAGCGTTAATCCCTTTAGAACAGCCCAACTGTCAGTACAAAGGGCTAATGGCCAGAGCTCATGAGTGATCACCATCGAAATTGCTTTGAGTTCAGCCCACTGGCTGCTGCCTTTCTGTTTCCATTCATATGGTGTCAGTGTTGGGCTGAATAGTGACTGCAGTCCATGTGGGTAGATTGCTGGTACTAGACCCATCTGTATACCAGGCATCAGCAAGAGTTTCCCCCACTCCCTCCTATAGGCTGCAGGGGCTGCCACAGGAATAGGGGTAGGGGCATTTGGAGGATCTACATACTCTGCAGGGCCTAGCAGCACCTGCATTTCTAGAGAGAGAAGGGTGGTGGACAGGGTGCTCCTCTGCTGCAAATAGGCATGCCACTTAGTCAAAGTGGGAGTTTGAGCCATGGCAGAGGTGGGTCAATGGAACATATTCTCAAGCCACCCCTTGATAGGAAGGGAAGTTCTTACCATGATATGCTGTTCCTTCGTTAGAGGCTCTTCCTGGAGGAGAACTGTGTACACTGCTAGGAGCTGTTGCTCTATAGGGGTTTATAGGGTTTCTGTCCCCTTCCAGAGCTGGGACCAAAATCCTAAGAGTACTCCTTCCTTCTGCTATCTCTGCTACAGTGCCCAACCTGTACCTTCTGGAGTCAAAGATACATCTAACTCAAATGGTAGCCCTGCTTGGGAGATGCCCAGAACTTTAATCTGCTTCCCTATTTTTTTTTTTTTTTGCCTTTTCAAAGGCATTTGGTTGCTCTGATCCCCAGTTCTCACACGTTAGCATATTCTCAAAGTAATGGGCCCATTTTACTGATATGGGGAAGAAGAACAGGGAGAGATCTCAGGCTACCATCCCATGACATATTGTGGGGCGGTGCAGGTAGCCTTGAAGAAGCACTTGAAAGGTCCATTGTTGCCCCTTGCACGTGAAGGCAAATTGATCTTGTGCCTCAGCACAAGATCTATGTGATGCTGTGTACTCAGCAGCCGAGGGCATACCGAAAAAAGCATTTGCTAAGTCCACTACAACATGGTACACCCCTAGGACCATGGTCAAGTTATCTAAGACGGTGGCAATGTTGGGCACAGCTGCATGGATGGAAGGCACTACCTTGTTCAATTCTCGGTAGTCCACTGTCATCCATCAGGAGCCATCTGACTTTTTTACTAGCGCTACAGGGCTGCTGAGAGCACTATGGGCAGGGCATACAAAATCCACTTGGTACAGTTCTTAGATAGTTTCTCCGATTTTCTTATGCTCCCTGGGCAATTTATATTGTTTGACAGTTATCGCTCTACATGTGGGCAGTAGACTTATTGGTTGCCAGTTGTCGTTTCCCCTCAGCACTGGTTTGATTAATCTGAAGACAGAGTTCACCAAATAAGGTTTGCAGATAGCCTTGTAGGATATCAGTGCCTAGTATGTTCTCTGATATTGGAGAGATAAAAACCTCGTATTCTTGTGGAGGAGAACACTCAATTTGCAGTGTCATAGGGACCTTTCTGACCATAACTGTTTGCCCTCCGCAACCATGAATGGTACTGAAGGGGCCAGAAAACTTCTGAGAGTTACTATGCACTAGAGTACATTTGACTCCAGTGTCAACCTCAGCCATCATTTTTTGTTTATTTCTGGGGGACCAGTAAATAGTGAGCTCAACATGAGGCCTGTGATGGCCTCCAACAGCCCTCCCCTGGAGGCAATTGTGGCCTGTTCCTATACCTGGAGCATGGGAGATGCCCACCCCAAATAGGACTGTATCCCTGAGGCCTCTGCTGGAGCAGGAGGGAAATCAGGGATGGCAGGAGGAAGGTGGGGCAGGTCTGAACTGTTGTTCAGGTTTTAAGGATTTCCACAGGCCAACCATACAGCATTGGGTTGCCAGTCTATCTTTTCAGGTGGGGTCCCAGCAGCAATGAGGACAAACCACATTTGCTTCTGGGTTACTTTTACCCAGAAGCCTTTTGTCTTCTCAAATTCCCTCTCTGTCTCAAGTCTTTCCCACAGCATCCCATACCTGGTGCTGGGGGCAGGCTGGAGTATCTTGGCTTTCATTATTGCAGTGAATGTGGCCTGATTAGGGACTTCAAAGACAGGGGTATAGATGGCCTCTCATTCCCAACTCCCTAAGAATTTATTGTACCTCCTCTATAGATTTCCAGGGTCCTACACACCCAGGGAGATCCCCCTCATTGGGCCAAGCCTCTGCAGGATAGAATAATTCAATCTACAAGGAAATGAGTACCTTGAACTCCCGAGTGTCATATAAGCGCTGCAGAAGGGCAGGGTGTGTGGTGATGTTGCTCATTTTCTCTGCCTCTTGCCTGGTCAGAGAAATGCCATCCACCCACAATCCCCTCCCACAGTGGCACTAACCATGCCTGGATACTTTCCCTGGCCTTTTGCTGGAACTTGGTAGCTATGTCAATAAGTTCAGTGGGCGTATATCCTTTCATCTTGAATGTTAATGAATTGGGGGCTGCCTCGCTAACAGGGGTTGTTGTTGCTAGGTTTTTGCTTCCCTCTGTATTGGGGGTTGGATGGCCTAGGGCATTTTTGTCGTTTCACTGTCAATCACCACAACATCCTCCTGTCAATCACCACAACATCCTCCTCTTTGCTCTCCTCACTTTCCCAGGGATTCCACCTGCCCTACCAGCCCTGATGCCCCACCTACTCCAGCAGAAGCCTCAGGAATACAGTCCTATTCAGGGTGGGTGCCTCTCACACCCCAGGAATAGGATGCAGGACAAGACTGCAGGTGAGAGCCATTGGAGGTGATCGGAGGCCTCATGTTGAGCTCACTAGTCACTGGTTCCCCAGAAATAAACAAAAGGTGACAACTCTGGTTGACACCGAAGCTGAAGGTACTCTAGTACATGGTAACCCTCAAAAGTTTTCTGGCCCCCTCAGTGCCATTGATGACCTCCTCCAACAAAGTAACCATATTTTGGTTTATTTAAGCTCTGGTAGTAAAATTGCTCTAAAGTCATTCCTTCAAACCTACTTAATATAACCTTTGAATTGTTCAACCAGCTTCTGAGAAATAGCCATGTGGTCAGAGATGGCTTTATGTATAAAGTGAAGTTGGACTTCTGGCTTTTTCATCCCTTTATTCTTTTAGTCCCTTATGCATCCATTTATTTCTTGCACACCCCTTCTGTCTCAAACTTTTTTTTTTTTTTTTTTTGGTGAGGAAGATTAACCCTGAGCTAACATCTGTCACCAATCCTCCTCTTTTTGCTGAGGAAGATTGGCCCTGGGCTAACATCCCTGCCTATCTTCCTCAACTCTATACGGGTCACCACCACAGCATGGCTTGACAAGTGGTGCGTCAGTGCGCACCGGGGACCTAAACGTGGGAACCCCCGGCCGCTGCAGCGGAGCGCGTGCACTTAACCAATACGCCACTCGGCCAGCCTCTGTCCCAAACATTTTTCTTAGTTTCAGGTGGTCTCTGCTGGTAATTCTAAAAACCATGGTTTTCAAAAAAAATCAGTTTCTTTCTCAAATGGGGCCAGAACCAACAAAATCCCCTCCTCTCCCTCCCTCCCTCTCTCTCTCTCTCTGTCTCTCTCTCTCACACACACACACACACACACACACACACACACACCTTCTAAGAGCTCCCTTGATTGACAGGCCAGCCAAGTCTCTCTCCTCGAGTTTTCCTGGGGCAAGCATTTTCTTCCAGACCAATGCCAAACCTAACCCCAATCTTCAGGGATTTAGAGCTTTCACCACTACTTGTGGTCCAAGGAAACAGGACTAGGCCATCTCACTTGGTGTAGTAGACACTTAACCTGGCAATGTTTAACTTCAACTGAGAAATCTAAAGTCCCCTATGGAAAATCCAAGTATCACTCTACACATTAGAAAAGTATTTTGTGTCTGTTTGCTTTACAGACAAAATAAGTCTTAATTCTCAAGACCAGGATCAGACATAGCAAATCTTGGTGGACCCAGAAGGGGCAGGGAAATGTAAATGGACTTGCCTCCACCATGCTACCCTCAAGGGCCCTTCCATGCTCCATTAAGAAGAAAACTGTAGCCAGGGGGACCCTGGGTAAGGAAATTGTGTATAAAATAATCTGAAGACAACTGTCTTTGGGCTCAATTGTTCTCAAGTTACAGAAGAGAAAGGCCAAAGGGCTTAGGTTCACAAAATCATTGGATAACAAAGTTAAAATTAGAACGGACAGCTCATATTCCTAGTCCATTGGTCCGTACTCCCTTCTTCTCCCATTTTTTCAGACTTTATCCTCCATTTTAAGTATATCTATGGCAAAATCAAAAAGAAACCTAGCATCAATCAAGATGTAAGAGTTTGACCTTCTGCCCCCATCTGTTCCTTTTCATTCCTTTACAATTGTTTCTGCAAATCATGAACACTGTCTTAAACATCTATAAATAAAAGGCTCTGATTTCTGTAATAAACCTCTGTTGTCATCTGCCTCTAAATCAACTGTTCTTCTGACCAAATATTGACATTTTGCCCCTTATTTAATACCATCAGTGCTGTTAATCACTTTTTCAATACACAAAAGAGACAGGCAAAAAAATATTTTCCTTAGCTCTTCAATTTTAGCAGTATCTGAGATTTCACATGATTGAACTGCTTTGTTATAATATTATTACTAATTCTTCTTAATAAACATAATAAAAGAGAGGGAACTTATGTAAATATATGTGTATGCATGAGAGGTGTTTGTGGATACTATAGACACATACATATACATATATATTATATGAAAAAACACATTTTATAAGATCTGTGGATAAAAATAAGCATAATAAAAGTAAAGAGGAAATCATGGCATCACAGCTTTCTTACTATTTTCACCACTCAGGACCCCCAAAATAAAGAAATAAACATCCGATTAAAATATTAAGAGTTTTCAATTCTGCTAATTACTATTTAGTATCACATATTTTTAAAGTATCTGTGTATATAAAAAACTGTTCTTAATATACCAAATATACTGTAATTCATAAAACTGCAGCATAAACTCAGACTACCAATGAAATATTATTTTGAGACTCTGAGTTTTTTGATTAGAAACGGTAGGTAGTTGAAGCCATAGCTGCTTTGAGACTCCTAAAAAGCCATTACATTAGGTAAAAAGAGGACAAAGGGGTGTTTTCAAAACAAAAGAACCCCTCTGATAAATAACGCTCTAAAAATATATGAAAAGCATTCCAGGCTTACATACAGACAATGGAATGCTGATTTGGAAAATACAAGAGTAAGAGAGGACAATGACAGACTAAAAGTCATTAAAATTAAATCAGCTCATTGTGTATCCTTAGCTAAAAGGAAAATGATTCTTTTGTAAAAACATGTATACTCCTTTTTTTCCTCCTTTATATGCAATAGTCCCACAAGACACTTCTCAGGTACGTTAATGTCTGTTGCTATTCCTACAGTGTTGTATTCTACAGGAAAAAAAATTGCCAAGGCATCCAGCCATCCAGGACATATGAGAAACTTTGTAGGAGAAACTTTGTTTGACCATCAGCCACTGGGCTGAAACAAAAAGCAGGCAATACTGTCATCATGGTCTCTGTGGGGGTTTTATGTGGAATTCTAATTAACTAACCCTCATTTGCTTTCCAGATATCGAAAAAAACAATCTGACTAAGGTTCGTAAGGAATTTGGAAGGAAAATATGAATATATGTGTGGCATACATTAGAGTGGCTTCCCAACAGCTTCTTCAGGAGACTATTCATGCATCTGTTTAAAACATTTCTTCAAGTCGTGAAATTTAAATGCCACTCATCAGAAATCGAACCTCTTGGAAAATATCAACTTAGAAAACAGAAAACTGTAGCATTTTGGTGTCTTGGGGTTGATAAGAACAAAGTCCAGATGATAAACTTTTGAACTACAAATCCCCTTTGTAAATCCCTATTTAATGACCATCCCCTCGCAAACTATAAGCGCCAAGAAGAACATGTTAATGTTGGCTTGTTCATGACTCTTTCCCAAGGGTTAGCACAGTGGCTGGCACACAGGAGGTAGTCAATAAATATTTGTTAAGTTTTTTCTAGTTACTTCCTTCTAGGCATAGGAAGAAGCAGAGGAAATGAACAAGATTAGCAAACCTCAATGGAGAACTAGGAGGCTTTTGACAGAGGAGTAGAAAAAGAATACAGAGAAATAAATCCTCATCCCTCTGTTACTGCTGCTTAGATTTCTCTCCTTTCTTTTTGCAAGAAGAGCTCATGATAATAACGGTAGTAACAGTGGCAGATGAGAGATGAGAGAACACAGATAAATTTCCTAGGTTTCCTTTGATCTTTAATAACACACTGCATTTGTGTGGTTAGGTCTAGGAGTCAATAATCTGCTGGGAAATCTGTGAATCGTTTACATGTATATTTCTGAAAAATTCTTAAGCAATCAATCAACACAGTGATGGGCGTCAGAATGTAGTGTTTACTGTTGAATTGTTTGTCAGTATTCATGCTTTAAAACCTATAAAGTCTGCTTAAAAGTTTGAAACCAGTACAGACGTCCACACATATGATGAGAATTGTTCAACGTAAAACCCAACATAGCCTATATGATGTTTTGGTTTTAAGCACCTGTTCATTTGGAAAACATCTGTGGCATGTTTGGCAACCAACATGGATGAAACACAGAAGCCCCAAAGACTCCCAGACGGGCTGGTGCCTGTTCCTGCCTGTGAGTTACTCTGAGCCAGTACTTTGATATTAATGGCTTTCTCTAGCTTCAGTAATTATTCCACTAGGCTATGTAAAGCCTGTTTTCACAAGGGACACAATAGGTAATTGTGTGTAAGCAAATATCTGCCCTTCCATTGGGTAGTCACAGTGCCACCCATGTTCCAAAACCCTAAACTCCCTTTTCAGGGATACACTTGACATGTCATCGTTGAAGTAATTAGCATGCTTAGCGTTTTTAAAAAATGTATAAATGCATCAAAGTTTCTCTAGAGACTTTTGTTCTTGTCAAAATCTCTACCATAACAACCTGTGAATTACAATAGAAGGTAATTGGAACACAGTGTTCCACAGGAACATGTTGAAATATGGAGCTACCTCTCCACAGCATTAGCTAGGGAAACAGGTGCAGATTTCCAAGCTCTCTATGCCATTTTCATGAGTTTCTGTTCACACTGTAACTAAAGAAGTTCAAGTGCATGAGCCTGAACTAGTCACAAAGGAATCATGGTACAAACATATTAAAAGCAAGGAGCGTTCCGCATAATTCAGACAAAGCAATTCAAAGCACAATACAGAATTCAGAGACTTTCAATGCTCACTTGTCTGTGCTGAAAGCAGCAATAGCAATATTGATTTTATTTATTTATTTGCATCTTGATCCAAAAGCTGTAAATGCATCTTACAAAATACAAGTAACACAAAGGATTTTTAAAAAACAACTTCAGAACTCCAGGAAAAAAGAAGAAAAATAAAACGAAGTCAGAGATGAAATTAACACACAAAATGCAGGCTATGAAGTCTAAATTTGGCCCTGAGCTTGGTATTAACACAAAGAGAAACGTGGCCAAATTCACGATGCGTTGTTCAGGAGAAGCACAACAATTCCTGATAAGTAGACTGATACTTCCCAAATTAATTCTGTTTGTTTTAGAAAGGTATCTTGTGATTTATATTCTCCACTGAATTTACTTTCCAAATAGTCCAGACTAGTGTTATTCAAAATTTGAATTACCCAATAGTATGTTATAAAATCAATTTTTTGGTCATGACCAACTTTTTTAAAAATAGAAATTATTAAAATGCATTGCACATGGGACAATTATTGTTTCATGAAATTTTTATTTTAATCATGTATATATATATACTGGGTTTTGAAATTTTAAATTTATTTTTTTTATGGGTTGTGGTCAAAAAAATTTCAAAAGCCCCTGAGCCAGTCTGATGAAGTCTCTACTTACTTTCACTGAGCAACAGCAGGAAAGCAGATATGAAAAATGTGCAGAATTGAGAAGAGAGAGAGAGGTCTGTGCTTCTGTGCCTTGCTCAGGGAGGAAGGCAGCTGTATGTAGATGAGGGAGGTTCTCTGGAGGGTTCTAAGTGAGGCTTTATAGCCGCAGCAAGTCCCCAAAGATATTTATCTTCAACTGCTCTCTTGCTACTACTTTTGATGAATTTTAACTAGTAGCATTAAGAATAGAAGATAGATATTAAAGTTATCTTTAAATCACAAATCAATAATAATATTGACACCTGCTTTAGTGCCCAGTTCAGGAGAACCTGGAGCTGTGTGAATCCTTACCCCCAACCCTAAGAGGCACAATCGATGGTTCCTTGAATCTGTTCTACAAGCCTCAGTTGGGCCCCTGACAACATTCTCACATGCACATCCATCTCCCTTGCTACACCAAGAACCTTCAAAGATAAAGATTGTACCTTTCCGGCAGGAATCACACTGCTCAGCATTTTGTAGACACTCAAAGCATATTTGTGGAGAGAATGAATACGTAAATGAGTAACTGAATATTCACTGTTACTCCTGTATTTCTCTGAAACAATCAAAATTTGTTCTCAGAATGAGGAACACCTAACAGTCCAAGATTCTACAACGCTTTCAGAATTAAGTGAGAAAGTGGGCTTTAATGTTAATTTCATCCATTCTAATTTTTAGGATTACTCATTTACACTTACCAAGAATGGCAGATCAGTTTCAGCTCAAGTGCTGACACTGAGGGACTGGTGGCAGCTCTCTGGATTCTGAGGCTGGCTCTGAGTCAAGTTGGGGCAGAAGTGAACACCAGGACTGCAGAGTAGTGCACTTGCGGAGATGACAATGACCATTCCCAAATACCTAGTCAGAGGACCTGGATATTCATCTGTAAGAGGTACTGAAAACTGATTTTTATTTAAAGTAGTGCTCTCAATCTTCCCAGCTCCTCCTGGGAAACAGCTGACTATAAGGAGTTTGGGAATGATCAAGGTAAAGATCATGATTATTTCAATCCACATTTTGCTTGACACTAACAGATAGTGATACCGAACCAAGTGGGCTTGCCTCATGGTGAGTTAAATGAGACTCTACACCAGTGGAAGTTGTCTCACAAAGTAAAGTGTATTTGCAGCAAATAGGAGGCCACGAGCAATCATTTCCAAAGTCACGGCATCCGCGAACAAAGGGAAGCAGGAACTTTTATTTGGTTGGGGAATGAATATTCAAAAGGGAGAGGCAGGTATTCGCTTGCACAGGCTCAGTGGGAGAACAAGCTTCCATTTAGTGAGGCCTAAGCTCCTCCTGGAGAGATCTTAGCATTAAAAATAAGGCAAAGGTCATGGGCATAGCTCTTGCGGTGAGGCTTGGTCAGTTTCAGGATGGCTGGTGGTTACATCTCCTTAATACACAAAAGGAAAAGAAACAACTTGGAAAAACAGTTAATTGCTTCCAAACCCACCTTTGAGTTTCTCAAGGCACATAGTCGGTGACAATAGCACAACCATTAGCTCCCAAGAGGAAGAGATGACAATGGAATTTACTTTACACCATCTCTTCTCCCTGGAATGGGGCAGAGGAATGGAAAGAGCAGCCACATAAAGGCTGTAACTCCTAAAATAGGTATTTCCTAATTGCTACTTAACAGCAGTTTTTTAAAATGAAGTGAGCAGCTGAGGTAATTATAGTCCACTTACCAAAACTTTTCAGTGTTTGCTATTTTTTGATAGGTGGTCATTCCTTCATCTCCTCCAGGATCTACAGGGTTGAAATAGGGTAAGTGACTGTCTTAAATGCAACACAAGATATACATTTCAAAGAGAGTCTTTTGTTTTGCTTCGCTTTTCTTAGATCCATGTTTATACCCAAGATCTCTGTGAAGTAGAAAGCAACGCACTCTAGAGAAAATTGCTGGCAAACCAAAGAGAGAATTCAAAATTATGGGTCAGAGCCATTTGCTTGCGGTTATAATGCAAATTCATGATTAGATTTCAGAGCACTGCTTGATCATTAAAGCATTGTTCGTGGTGCCTTACCTGAGAAATTAGATAATGGACTCTTAATCCCACTCACACCTCCACGTAGTTCTGAAGAAAGGTAAATCGGCAACATTCGGAAGAGTCCCACTAATGTCCTCCAGGGTGGGGAGAAGCTTCCTGATGGAAAGTAGGCATCAGTGGAAGCCACTACACCCCACCATAGGACTCAGCAAAGTTAGGGAGAGCATTATCCAGAACAGGTGTGCTGAGGAGGAGTCAACACATTAAAGTCCACAGGATGGGAAGTGCCCTGCTCTGGACAGAGAAGGCCTTTGTACAGAACATTTAATGAAATCTAAAAAAAAAAATTGCAGAGCACACTCAAGGCTTCAGATTCCTACAAGAATTCTCCACCCCTCCCACCCCCACGGCCTCAGACTGCAAGGAATGTGTAGAAAGCAACACTTGAGCAGCAAATTGTAGCTGAGAGAAGGAAGGCTGATTGGTTCTGGGAGGAGATCACGAATAAAGAAAAGATGTGGGTGGCACCGGCAGGTTAAACATGGGTAGAGTGAAAAGAAACAGCATGAGAACGATGCAAATACACTACAGTCAGAAGGAAAGAGAGAAAGAGAAGAGACCACAGAATGCAAAGACAAAGTAAGACTCGAGACTGGCAATCTGGAAGAAAAAAAAATAGCACTAAAACCAAGAGCGGTTAAAAAGTGCATTATTAAAAAAGTACTAAGAATGCAACATCCGTAAAACAAGAGCCCAAACTAAAGTGATAAATAGCAAAAACAAAATTAAATGAAAAGGACTATCGTAAATAAGTTAAAAACAGGAGAAAAGAAAATCCACATGGTTAAAACTCTAATTGATCACTTAAAACAGGGATCTTCAAACTTTTCTGTAAAGGGTCCAATCGTAAATATGTTAAGCTTTGCAAGTCACACAGTTATTCATCTGTGCTGTAATATATTTTATATGCACTATATTAATATACATGAAGCATTTAGTAAAATAGGGCCTAGCTATAGTAATTGGCTATTATTATCATCAATATCAAGGCACAGCTAAAGTAAGTGATAGGACTTGGAAGGCAAAGAAAAAAAATCATCCAGGCATTTAGGCAGAAAAAGTTACCCACAGTGGGGGAAGTCAGGCTGGCCTTGCTTTTTCACAGCAATATTTAACTGCAGAAGTTGACAGAACAATGTCTATAACATATTAAGGAGCAGCATGTGTAACCAAGAATAGGACACCCAGCCAAGTGTTCAAGTATAAAGGCAACAGGCGGCATTCTCAAATATGAAAGAACTCTGCAAATGAAGAACTTATAATCCCTTTGCTAAAAAATAAAGTAAATAAAAATTTTAAAACTACATGACAATAAGATCCAACCAACCAAGTGATAAATTAAAAAGCAAACTCAGTAATGGAAAAGTCATGGTAAAAGAACTAGTGCTAAGCATTGCTTCCATTTAAATAGAGAACTCATAATGATTAACAGAGGGAATTATGTTTGCAGAACAAAATGGAATGCTACAATGCTGACAAAGAAAAATAATTTGAAACAAAAATCAGGAGACAGAGGGAGGGAAGGAAAAAGGAAAAGAAGTAGAAGAGACCTTATCACCTCATCTTTCCTTTAAGGTTGCCTATCAAATACTATTTAAAGTTGAAATATGTAATTAAAAAAAATATGACTCCAATCTTCTAAAAATTTTTACACCATTAGTGGAATGACATAAGACTTACTATTTCTTACTGCTTAAGAGAGAGGTTAGTAATTCCTTAAGTTTCACTTCAGCTTCTTTTTCTTCTAAAATTTACATAAAATTTAACGTAGCATTTTTGTACAGAGAATGATTGCATTACTTCAAAATTATTTTTTACTTATCCGTTCAACCATTTGTCCATCCGTGCTGCATGTGTCCGGAAAAAGACATACAGAATGATATTCACCAAATTATTTTTAGGTGGTAGAATGTAGGGTGATGCTTACTTTCTTCTTTATACACTACTCAATTGTGTTTTGTGACAAGCAATATGTATGATTCCTAGCTGCCTACCAAAATCTTTTCTTACTTACTGTCTGCTCCCATAGCTAAACCATGTTTCCAACCTCTCTTGCAGCTACATGTGACCATGTGACTAAGTTCTCTTCAGTAGAATGTGAGCAGAAGGAAAGATTAACTTCTACCTAGTGTGATCTTCGACTTCTTTCTTTATCTTTCCTGCCTGGTAACCAAAGCCAACTTTAGAAAGCATGCGTTGTAGGCAGATGTGTCAGGAAACATGTCTGAAAGTGTGTGGAACAGAGGCACTCAACAGTCAGAAACGCTCACCTTGGTTGTGTCATATGAGAAAAGAACAAGTGTTGTGTTCTTTAAGCCATGTTATTGAGAGCTTCTGTAGAGCATCCTATTCTTTTAGTATAATTAATGTAAGTATGCATCATTTTAGTTAAACAATAAATAATAAGCCAATAATCTAAAACTAGAATCAAACTAGTCTACAAAATAAACAAAATCCAAGTGAAACTCCCCAGCACATAAGTCACAGATACCAATTAGTCTGGCAATAGTATAAGAACAAATGTAGCTCCCACCATCATGCCTGACGACATTTGAGGATGAATTTACAGACTGCGAGACCTAGTGGTAATGACATTAGCGGCCTCATGGATCTTCTGAATTGAATTCATTTTGAAACTTGTTTTCTTTGTATTCTAGAGATAGTCTGGTTTATGTTTCAGATTATTCAAGAGAATCTGTTGCCTCTAAATTCAGAAGGATACTGGTCTCTAATATTATTATCCTTGCTACTCAATCAGATATTTCATTTTGTTCTAAATAAGGTCAGTTGAATCTAGACAAAACTGTGTTCTCTAAACACTGTTTCATAGCATTTTGAAAATTAAAGTTGACCTAGACTCTTTTTACATAGATTAATTAAACTCCTTTGTCCAGAGCAAAGGCTTGGAAACATCACCAATACACCATCCATTGTGTTTTTGACGGGTAATAAGAGATTACAACTCTTTATCAGTGTATAGGGCTATTGAAAGCCAGTGAAATTATTTGAATCATTTGGATATTAATCCTGAAATCTAAGTATTTATAGAAAAAAATCATTTGAAAATTGGAAGGGGCCTCAAGAAGTCATTTGGTCCAGGCTCTTCCAAGTGAGGTATCAAATATTTTTCTTAAGCTTTTTAATTAAGCTGCAAGATGACAGGTTTCCAGATTTTATTTATCACCACAGAGATAAATGGTTTTCAAATAATCACTGAGGAGAGGAACGTGGGAGGTTAAAATAAAAACTCTCATTTAGTTCTCTTCACACATCTGCCCCTGAAAAATCTTTTTGGAACTCCAAAAAAAAATTTTTTAATTTTGTGAAAGAACAAATTGGAATATGAAAGGCATGAAAATCCTAAATGTCTGGCTCGTTTCCTCTCAAGAAATAAAAATCACTCAGCAACGTGTTTATAAGTTACAAGCCAGGCACAAATACTAATTTCTCAGTCCAGAGAAATCTAATTTCCATTATAATGTATTTAAATATCTGCAAACTAGAGTATTTTTAGAAACCATGCCAGTCAAAGATGTCTAAAACAAGTTGCCTGATTCTTTCCCAAAGGTAGCTTTATACCAATTGGCTGTTATTTCTAGTGAGTACTCAGCCCCCTCAAAGATAACCATTCCACTCTCTTTATTCTTGACAATCTTATTAATTTTGACATTTTTCCTTTTAACATTAAGGTAGCAATAGCAGTACTATCAAATTCATCAAGTAGAGAAAGATACTTCCAATTTGAAATCTAATTAATTTTTCATGTTCATTATCTTTTAAATGTTTCTTGCAAAGGACGTTATCTGCTTCTCTTTTCATGCTAATTGATGCATTTCTTCCCCCACCCTTTTATTTTTTTCTCACAGGTGAGGAAAGAGCTTTAATATTTATACTTACAATCTTGCCAATAACTTTTTAAAGGATAAGTATTAAATATGTCATTCAAGGTGCATAATGTGCTACAAAAATCAGATCCATTAGAATAAGAAACTCATTAAGGGATAAGTTTCAAGGGTTTACAAAAGTACACCATTACTTTATGAAGCACTGAATTATTAATATGAAACACAGAGATGTGCATTACCTTTATATTTTTCAGAAATCATATAAATAAGAAAATCATTTTAGTGAAAATATAACAAATGATATGCCGAATATTTTTAAACACTGGCTCCCAATTACATATAATAAACTAGCCTACAGGAATAATGAATGTTAGGAGAAAAAGGGAAATACTCTGGACAGTCAAAGCTACTTCAAGTACCTAAAGAACTAGCTGTACATTTAAAAGAAACAAATAATAAACCAATATTTAATATAAAATTTTAACAATTTTTAATGTTGGCATTAAAAAAGTAGAAGTGAGTGAAAGTTTGACATTTGATACTGGAAAACAATTCCTTATAATATACTTACCTTCTAAGTAAGTCTGCTAAAGTTATGTCTGAGACTGAAAAGATCTACCCTGATGGGCAGAAAGGTACTGGTCACTAATAATGAGCGGACAGTCATATTTTGTCAATTAAAAGAAAAGATATTTTTCTATATCCAGACATAAAGGGGGAAAGTAGGGGTAAGCCAGCTGAAATGAATGGAATCCCAACTACTGGGCTAGGAACTTCCTTAAAACAATGCCAGAGCTTAAAAAAAAAGGAAGGGTGGGCGTGGCAGTGGGGATAGGGAGGGCAGCACCAGTGAAGGCAATTGCTTTCCAAACGTTAACTCATCACAAGGCACTTTGCCCTTCAGGGGTATGCATACACTGAGTCCCAGAGAAATTACTAGTCCAGATCAATCCAGGTCGTCTAGCAAGTCAAAAATGAAGAGAAGATCCAAATTGAAGCTTAATAAGACTTATTAAAGCATATATTAGAGTTTTATTCACTTTCACGCTTATTATTTTTTAATCAACCATGATGCTGTAGATGTTAATCCTTCCTTCCTTCAGTAGAATTTGTTGCCTTGAGTTGTCTTCTCAACAATGGAAGCACACTTGCTCACACTTGGGAATCAACAGAACCCATTAACAAATTGAAACCATAGCTTTTGCCTAATGAGTGGAATTTTTCTCTGTGAAAATCGAACTAGTTCATTAACTAGGATCGAAACTATATACTCAGCTTCATTAGGCACATATCCATTCAACTGAACTATCCAGCCCAAAAGACACTGAAATGCATGTAATATGGACAGAATGATTCTGAGGATTCATATAAACATATACCTTTGCTTCTCTACTCAAGTATAGATTTAAAATATTAAAGAGGCTATTAAAGGCAACAAGAAACGCTGATAACAATAAGGAAAAGAAAAAATGGCAAAAGGAAATTAGAGAATTTGAAATTTTTGCCTGAATTAATCCAAGTCTCACCAATGAAGGAGAACAGGACGTTGGCAGTTTTCTGGAGAATTTACCTGGCAAAGCTGCCGCTAGATAATCCACAGTTCCATGCCTAAAAATTCACATCAAAAACAAAACAGGCTCTCAGCAGGCATAACTACATTTTAAATCTGATTTAGAACATAATTTTAATGCTTTCTGAAATTACAGTTTTTTTATGCATTGTCCTATCTTTAGCTACTTACATCTCAATTCTTTTTCTCTATCATAGAAAAAAAATGTAAGCAAAATTTGAATAAGGAGGCTAAAAGGTGAGCTGTTTTGTAGAGATGAATAAGCTAACATTCCCTGGTCATGACTTCCTGTACTGTACAATTTGAAGAGAGAATAAAATGAGTCTCATCTTCAACAGATGGGTCTTCAATTGCATTCTGAATAAACCCAATCACAACACCCTCGTCTTCTCCATTTAGTTTTCAATTAGATACTCAGGGTTTAAATGATCACCTTTCCTTAGGAAGATGCATATTCTCGCCTTGTAAGAAATACTATTTCCTCTCTACGTTTTGTTGATGCCTTCTTCAGAAGAGCTCATTTCTGCGTCCTACAAAAGTAGTTCTGCTTGCCTGATCATTATCATCATTAAGCATTTATGAAGATTTGGACTTCATAAACTTGGGACTTATTTACTAGAGCTCCTGATATCCCTATAAGATAGGTTGGTATAATGGTCGTCTTATAAATGAGAAAATAGAGGTTAAGTAACTGAGCCAAGGTCACATAGATAATTTGGATAAAAGACTCAAAGTCCCTGACTTACTGTTTAGTACATAAGTGAAAAATCTTAGATGGCATAAAAAGTTATCTGCTTCGAACCTTACACCTCAACTGTTACTGAACATGAGTAACGAGAGAGAGGTTTTCTTGCTCTAACCCTGTGCTGATGGCATTGTTTTAGTGGATCTGTGATGCCAGGGCCAGTATCTCTGTAGTTCTCTTGATCCTTCTTTCTTAATCTCAAGATCACAGCCCTGGCTCCAGGCAATATTGTATGTCTGCATTCAAGACAGTAGGAAGAGGAGAAAGTGTTTCATCAGCCCTGTCTATCTCCATCAAGAAAGCAAAAACTTGCTCAGAAAATTCCCAGTACAGTTCTTATCGGTCTTTGTCAAGAGAGGTTGATATGAACATTTAACATTCTATTGTCTTTACTGGAACACAATAAAAAAGAAGAGCAATTGTGCCTGCCTAACTATGCTGTCTGCCACAGTTTGCAGAATTTTCTGTTGAAAATTCATTTGCTAAGCATTGTTTCGTTCCACTACATCCTAGCATTTGTTAACAGAGCAGTGGGAGCCAGCCCCTAAGTTTTTTAAAAATTGAGATAAAAACTTGTAAGTTGAGAAAATTTTATTCATGGACTTAATTTGGTGAAAGGAGGGGAATTTTATAAACTAAGGCAGAAGTTGATTTTGATGGCTTAAATCTATGGTCCAGCTTATTGTGTTCTAAGTAAATACAGTTTGAAAATTGCTGTTTTAGTACAAGTGGCTACACATTTTCCAGAACCCGTGCCTCTCTTTTCTTTGTGTCAACCCCCAACAGATATATCTTCGTCCTCCTCTCTGTTTATCCACATCCTATCCCCTACCTCATACCTCACTCATTTGGTGCACCACACAGCTTTGCCTTGCTGGGACATTCACCTCCTGCTATGGGAACATTTACTGTCTATGAAGATTCATGACGTAATTTCTCATTTATGCTTTTCTCAAGGATTGTGGCCTTTCTTCTGTTTTGTGTCAATACAGTGAAATATAGAGAACAACAACAAACACTTATTGAGCACTCTGTATGTGTCAGCTAAATAATTTACACATATTATTTAATTCTTATAACAATCCTATGAGACCATTATTATTATCATCATTTTGTAGATGAGGTAATTAAGTTCAGAGAGGTTAAGCAACTCACTCCAAGACACACAGGTAGTAAGTGATGCAGCTGGGATGCAAACCAGGCAATCACTCTTAATCATTCTGGTTTTGTTACTTTTTTCCCCAGCTTGATTGAGGTTTTATTAGCATATAACATATGTAAGTTTAAGGTGTACAATGTGATGAGTTGATATACGTATATATTGCAAAATGGTTACCACAATAAGGTTAGTTAACACCTCCATCTTCTCACATAATTACCATTTTTGTGTTATGTGTGTGTTAAATATAATTACCATTTAATATTTACTCTTAACAACTTTCATGTATATGATATACAATGGCTAGGTAGAGAAGAATGTTCATGAAGTAGGGCTCTTGGATGAGCCAGGCCCCAGGGGCGACAGGTGATTTTCCAGTTAGAAGCAGGGCAAAAAGAACCAAGATGACTTGGAATGAGTTGTCAGCTGCGTTTTACTAGATTTGCCCAAATAATAATAATAATAGTAAGTGCTTGTGTGAACTGAGTGTGTCATGCACCAGATGTTAGGCTAAGCCCTTTATCAACATAATCGCATTTAATGTTCACAACACTCTGAAGTAGGTATAAATATTATTTCCGTTTTACAAGTTGAGAAAATTTGGGCCTAGAAAAGTTAAGAAATATGCCCAAGGTCATAGAGGTAGTAATTGGTGGAATTTTTAGGGTGGTCTTTCTGAAAACAGATTTCAGGTTCTTTAAAACCACATCATAGCACCTATTACTAAAATATAAATAGGTCTAACTCGAGCTAGAAGCAAGTAACCTCCGTTTGTGGTTTTACTCACTTAAAGCTGCAGATACAATGTCATTCTGTCTCTTCCTGTTTTTCTGCCTTTTGCATTCACCCATGTACATCTGTGTCTGCAGAGAAGGCATTTCACTGCCTCACTCTCTCAAGTAGAAAACGCTATAGTGGTCTAGTCTGAATCCTTCGTTCTTTCAGGTTTATTGTTAGAAAGAAGTGCTCCAGCCAAAAACTAGACTCGACTTGTTGACTATATATTTTATATATCCCATCCTCAAAGGGTACTGAGCTTGGGTTCCATCAACAAACGCCCAGTGACTCTCAGCATTCCTTTAGAATCCGTGTGTCAAATCACTTGTTATAGACAGCTCTTCTGCATGCACACTAGAGATAACCATGCTGTTGTTTAAATCTCAGTATCTTACCAGTTTAGTCCATTTGTACACTTATGAAAAATAGCTAAGGCACCAATTTCCACTAGGAACTAATGGCCCGCAAAATTTTTTGTCTTGGCTTGAAACTGTGTTTGAGTTAGAAGCCATTAGGTTTCTTTTTACCTTTCTATAGCTTAAGTTACCTAAAGTTGACATTATCTCATTTTTACCATGCAATAGGTAGATTATCTCCCAAGCAAAAAATATTCACAAATTTTTACTTGAAAGGAAATTTATCAGACCTGGCCAAATTATAAACCCTTGAAGCAGAGAGTTCTCCAAGATTCTGGTGAATTCTAACCTAGAGAGTGCAACCATTTAGTATGTATTTAAAATTGTACTAAATGGTGAGTGCATTTCCTAACATGTGACCAACAAGTAGCAATTTTAGGCTCCCATGTTATTTCAGACATTAACGCTGCCGGAGCTCATGTTAAGGGTGTGATGTGTAGAGGTTCCAGATCTGGGAGGAAGCAAAGTGAAGCAGAAAATGTGTGTCCTGAGTGAAGAGCAGTGGTCCCTGGGCTGCTTTTGTCTTGGATCTGTTAGAAAGTGACTAGAATCATTGTGCATCTTTGGGTTTGGGATCAAATAGGTCTTACATTGACCTTTAATAAGCTACTTAACTTCTATGAACTTGAGTTCCTCATCTGTAAAATGGGGGTCATTATGCCTACTTTCATTGTTAATTGAGCACTAAACATACTAGGTGTAAAGCACAGAGCCATGGATTATCCTATAGTGCATCTCTTCTTGAATGTCCCTAAGGCATTTCAAATCCAATACATCCCAAAAATGACTTTATCAACCCCCCTTCCTCCACCACCACTCCTGCTGCATTCCAATCACTCAAATCAAAATCATAAGAACTATCACTGACTACTACTTCTCTCTGAGCTTTGATATTTAATTGGACCTACAAATGCTGTCAAAACTGTCTCAATATATCTAGTCTCATACCAAGAGGAAGCAGGGTTTCCTATGATGTCAAGGGCTTCCTGGGAAAATTGTAACATCAGCTTCATCTCTTGGCTCCCTTTTCTCCCCCTCTAAAAGCTCAGGAACCTCATATAGTCCATGGTCCACCACTTCCATTTACACCCCAGAACAAAACTTCACCAATAGAGTTATTACCTTAAAATGTCTTCTAAGTGACACTGTAAGAAAATGATAAGACAATTTCCAATTTCATTTAAAGCCATCAAAGACAGTCATCCACAAAGTACTGACAGCCTCCTCACTCCATCCTATCACTTAGATATAACGTGGTGGGATAACAGGAGTATTTTGGAATGCTTACCAATGTATTTTCCCTCCTTGGTAATTGTTTTGGGTTGAATTGTGTCTGCACCCCAAAATTCCTATGTTGATATCCTAACCCCTAGTACCACAGAATATGACTTTATTTGGAGATAGGGTCTTTATAGAGGTAATCAAGTTAAAATGAGGTCATTAGGGTGGGCCCTATTCAATATGACTGGCGCCTTCATAAGAAGAGGTAATTTGGACACAGACATGCTCAGAGTGAAGATGATGTGAAGACACAAGGAGAAGACAGCCTTCTACAGGCCAAGGAGAGAGGTCTGGAACAGATTTTCCATCACAGCTTTCAAAATGGACCAACCTTGCCAACACCTTGATTTTAGACTTCTGGCCTCTAGCACTGTGAGACAATAAATTTCACTTGTTTAAGCCACCTAGTTTGTGGTACTTTGTTATAGCAGCCCTGGCAAACCAATACAGTAATCCAGATTCTTTCCTTACAGCCCTTTCACCATTCCGATAGCCAGAGGTGGGATAGATGAAGACCTCTGGGGGAAGAAAGAAGATAGGTTATAGGAGTGGCTCTTGTCAGGCTGAAAGGAAGTAGAGAGCCCATCAAGAGTCATGGGAAAGAGCTGAGTTGGGGAAGAGAGAGGGGGAGAAAGAGGAAGAGAGAGAAAACAGAGAAGAAGAAAAAGCAAGAAAAGAGAGAAGAATCAGGAAGATCTTAAATTTCCACCATCCCTAACACTAGAGTTGAACTTCTGTGGAGGTGTGCAGTGGAGACACCCCTTACAAGTGCTGCTCCTCGCTTCTCTGGAAATTTGCACGCCCCTTAGAGAAGCCTTGAGTTGCTCATGGTGCCAGAGCACTATGGGATCGGAGTAGAAGTGGAATTGGCTGGGGGAGCTGTCCAGGAGGATGGATGAAACTAATACTCCTGATTCTCCACAGTCCAGGATCCAGAAGCCTCCATATGCTCCAGTGAGGGACATGTGAGTGCCGAGTGAAGTGGTGGACTAGGATAGGCCTGGGTCAGGACCGAGCCCACCAGGTGGGGAAACTCATGATCAGAGGTGATCATCCCTCACTTGAGCAATGGCTGCCAGCATAACCCAAGGCACAAGGCAGGACCAGCCACATGTCAGTGGACACCTGCTTGCTTGCTCAGCGATCAGATGGAGTGAGACATTTCCAAGAATGCAGACAAAATCCCAGAAGATATTAAGTAAAATAAAGGTCCCTGCCCTGCTCCCATGTGGACACTTAAGCATCTGCTTGCATCCATATGGCATCTTGCGAAGAACAGAGGCAAGAGAGGCCCTCTGTGTTGAGAGAAACAGACAGGAATTTTGAATTTTGGACTAAGTGTTTACCAGAACATAAATCCTCTTTTATACCAGCAGATACTGAGATCTATGTACCTCTCAAATGAAGTTTTTGCAGCCATCATTCGGAAGGGGGCTCCCAAGTGAGGCAAGTTTGATTATAAGACAGTTACTATTTTTATCTTGCACATCTGAATTGTAATGAGTAAATTTCTACCCCCACTCCATTAGCTAGTGAGCAGGGCATGAGAGTCAGGTAGCTTAAAAGAAAAAAAAAAAAAAAGTAGCTTAAATTAAAAAAAAAAAATCGCACTAGAATGAGTGACTCCATTCACTCATTCATTCAATATAGTGCTACAATTGCAAGGTGACGCCACACTAAGCTCTATAGGGGATCAAAAGATGCCTAAAAGAGCAGACCCAGAAGGCCATCATTGTTCAGTGGGTACCTAGGGCAAAGGTTCCACTGTATAGGGCGACATTCTTCATCCTCCAACCAGCCCCTCTGGTGTAGAGTACTGTTTTTCAGAGTGCTGAATCCCTCTTAAAAGCTTCCAAAAATCAGTTGGAAAGAGAAGTATCATATATTAGGGGTGGTGGGGGGGTGGAAAGGGTGGGATAAGTCATACATGGGATAATCCCCACTTTCAGAATCAATGAAGCTTATGGTTTGCAACACTGCTTTAGCTCTCCGTGCAGCAAGCCTGCATCTCCTAATCTATATGCAGGTGGTGATTTGGAGTATTATGTAGCTTGAAAACTTGAAGTGAATTTTCTGTGTGGTTAATAAGCTATCTGTATGAGTATTAATGAACAGTGACCTTGCAGTGAAACAAATGCTCCCTAAGTGTTTGTCTCTTCATTACTTCTCTAATATCATAGCGTTTTGCTTCCTTACTTTCTTAGCTGATTACTGTTGGCCTGTGCCCTACCTTACAAAATCAGACATGCCAAGTGGGTATACCGGATGTGTACCCACGTATCCCTCAGAAGCAACATGTGAAGGATGTGAACAAACCCCTCAGATGTTTTCTTTAATTTTCATCACTGCCCAGTATGTACTCATATAGTCAGGAATATTTATATGTGTGGACATTTTAAACAGATCAATCTGATTGTTTTATTGAGCAGTCCATATGTGCCATGCATTGTCCTAAATGTGAACAAAAAGAAAAACGATAAAGAGTGACATAATGCTTATCCTTAAAAATTACAGAAAATTCTGAAGTCTATATTTATAAGAGATTGATATTTAATAAAAACATTTAGAATATTCAATGCAAATATATTTAACATGAATATAAACATTCAAATGCTATTAATAATAGCTAACTTTTATTAAGTATCATATTCCCTGATGTGATTGTGCTGCATTCGTTTACAACGATTGATCTCCACAGCAATCCTATTTGTTAGGTAGTAGTATTAACTCCGTCTTACAGATGAGGCTGTAAGAAAATTGCCTAAAGTCATGTTGTAGCTGAAATGAGGTGAATCTACTATTCAAACCCAAGACTATCTAACCAACATCAAAAGGAACACTCATCCCCTATACGTACCTGTTTTTGAAAATACTGCACAAGGGACTCTGTAATATAGCATAATATAGACTTTCAACCAGCTAATTATCAGAATTATCTGAGAAGCCTTATAAAAACATATATTCCTGGGCTTAACTCCTAGAGATTCTAACTGGGTAAACCTGGCTTGGGCTTGCAAATCTGTATTTTTATAAAACTATCTACCTAATTCTAATGACCATGCAAGTTCAGAAGTCATTGCTGTAAGAGCTATGGAGACAGGGTAGAAGTGCTGGAAAACATCCACATTACTTAGGACCTTTTAAAACATTAGTTCAGAACAAAAACACACAAAAGAAGCCTAGAATCCTAAAACATCTTAATTAATCAAATTTGTTAGGGGAAAAAAAAAGTCACCTACACAATTTGCTATATGGTAACTAGTGTGTCACTGAAAACACTTTGGCTCTTGGGCTGTGAAAATAGTTGACCTCTTGTGCCTTGAGCACTGAAAGGCATAGACTCACCAGATGGGTTTTTCCCTAAACTGGTTTCCCTTGAGATTCTTCTGCTGAGTTTGGGTGCCCATGGACTGAGATTGACTTGAAGCCAGTCAATAAGGGTATGACCCTGCCTTGAGTTATAGTTACGCAGGTACCTGGGCTATCTGTGCAGGCCTGCAAGGAGAACAAGAATCACCTTTTTCATGTTTTTGCTTCCCTCCCAGTACCTCAGGTCATGCCCTGCACATGATGAGTACTGAAAAATATTTATGCATTTAGAGTCTCACCCTCTCTTGCTTCTCTTGGACTTCATTCCCCTGAATCCATAACTTCTCTCATCAAAGATTAGAATTACACCTTATGAAGAAGGATAACTGATTATCCAAGATTGAGACAACATGATTCTTCCTTAGTCGTGATGCCCAAGTCTCTGGTTTATTAACTACATGCAGTCCCCGTTCACAGTCTTGCTCTTAAATCCCAGGATAAGTTGGTATTGGTTCAAATCATTTTGGGAGTGGGAGGCAGTCTCCAGCCACTTAATTATGTATTCAGAAAAGATATCAAAAGCTCCTCAGTGTTGTCTATCATGTGCCTAAAAGTAAGAGAATGAAATGAGTTTGTTGTCATAGACACTGCCACTAACAACAGATTTCTTTAAGTCTGTTCCTGGAAGACAAGATAAAAACAAAAGGTATAGAGGTATTTTGAGTCTTTAGTTGGACCTAACTTGAACACTATTGTTTTTCCACTCAAACATCTCATTAACTAAAGCACCACAAACCTCAAACGTCAACTTTGAAAACAAGGACCAGTCACTGTTGCTTTATCTTTGCTTTGCTTGTCAAACTCAGAAACACACTCACTCGCTAATTTTCTCTCTGCTTCGTTTGTAATTTCTTGGCTAAAGTAGATGAGTAGCTATGATGAAGTAAACTCTCAAGCGTCACAGGGACACTAGAAAGAAAGCTATCATGCACACACAAATCATTTTTATGCAGTGCAACTTGTCACAGTAAAGGACCTCTCTTCCATTTATAGAATGCCTCCGTCCCTCTTTTCCCTCCACTTACACAGACTTTCAGTTCTGCCCCGTCTCTTCTTCCCAGTAAGATTGCAGAGGTCAGGAAGAGAGAACACAGAGAGTCTACTATAATGGAAAGTGAATTTTGGAGACTAAATAGCTCAGAAGATAGGTGACGGGTTGTAGAAGCAGCTGCCTCTGGGTCAATAGATCTATTCAGGCCCAGTAGAGGAGTGACTGGCTCCATCTACACAATTGCACCTAATGTGAAGCCAGGGGTTGAAGTAATTTTCTGGATAACACAGTTGCCTTTTGGGGGGGAAGAAAATCTTTTTATATTAGAGAAAAATATAATATTTGAGTTAAGTGGATTACTATCCCAATTCTCTATTTCACAAGGAAAGAATCTGTATTGACAGCACTACCTCTGGGTTCTGTGTTGATTGCTCTTGCTCAGACATGCTATCCACAAATATATAAAGGGACTTGATCCCCTCACCTAGCCTTATGTGACATGGTAGAAAGAAAGCAACAGATTAAGCAGGTATAATTCATTGCAAAATAAAAGATCTACAATTATTATCTTTTTCCCTAAGAATATTTTAGGATTACACTAGAGTTTTTCATTCAACAAACATTTATTGAGTGCCTAATATGGTGAGGAAATGTGCTAGGTCCTTGGGCTACCGCAGTAATTAGTGTAGAAGAAACACTATCCTTGTCCTTCTGGGGCCCACAATCTAGGAGTGGAGAAAGACAGTTACATAAATAACAAAGATAAGTGTGACGTGTGTTGCGAAGGGAAAGTTTAGGAGGCTATAGGTACAAATGGCAGGAGTTGCTAACCAAGGCCTGAGGTGAGTGAAGTCTTCCAGCAGAAATGACACCCAAGCTGGGACCTGATACAGGAGTTTGCTGGGCAGAGAGGAAAGCATCTGTGAAGGCCCAGAGGTCAAAGAGAGCTTGATGTATCTGAGGACCTGGAGAAACCCAGTGTGGCTACACAAGGAGAGTGAAGAAGTGTAGACTGAAAAAAGGCTGGTGAGGTCAGTGGGGCCAGCTTGTGGAGGGTGACACCACCCACTGGAATGGCAGTCCTGCTGCTGGTCAATCCTTTCATGATCTCTGGTTGAAATTCTTCCCCATGTCCCATCCCAAGCAGTCCAAATCCTCTCCTCATTTCCCAACCTCCTTTTCACCTTCAGAGAAGAGTCTTACCTCTTCCTTTATTGAGGTGATTCCCTCTTGTACAGCTCAAGATTGTTCTGTGTATTCATTCAACTCCTCCTCTTTGCCTCCTATCTCAGAGGAAGGAATGCTAGTCAATATGAGAAGCAAGCACTGAGCACCCACAAGGTTCAAACCTTGTGCTAGGAACTGAGTGGATACAATTATGGGAGAAATGCCAACAATTAAAGCTAGGATAAGAAGCCCACAATAGTTCTCTCTACCCAAGAGTATCAGTGGACAGAGATGGGGCCATAGAGAGGAGGAGAGTCTTGGGAGGAACAAGTGAGTGGAGGGATCATAACCCTGGATTTGGAGAGGGCAAGGATCTGCCGCAGATTTGGTTGGCGCGTATCTGTTTCCTCCTCTCCCATCTTCTCTTCTTTCCCATTCTGAAGCAGCATTTTATAGTGGAGTGAGGAGACAGAAAAATAATGTGGATGGAGGTGTGTGTTTTCGGTATGAAAAGCAACAAAATGGAAAAGGATGAGAGTGAGCTCAGGAGAAAAAATCTTGAAGGGCTGACCTTGCTCTGGACTCTGAGGACGAGTACAGAATAGAGCTCTGAGGTGTCTTCTGCCCAGTGCACCAGAGTAGGGGAGCAAACAGGAGTTCAGGGAACAACAAAAACAACTACAAAAAAAAAAAAGAGCCTTGTTGCGTGGTTGGTGCTTTCAGGAATTGTGAGATATACACAAGTCAGAGAATCATCTGAAGCAAGGAAGCAAGAGATACACATCAAACTGAAGGGAAGCATTTTTAGAAGTTGTTCTGATTATGAATCTTTCATTACAATTGACTAATAAGCTAACTCAAATTTACTTAAGCAAATCAGAGGTATCAAGAGTCAATATCTCTCCATCTTTCAGTTCGGTTTTACTCTCAGGTTCCACCTGGTGGCAAGATGGCCCCCAGCAGGTCCAAGATAACCACATCTTGGCTTTGAATTCAACAGAAAAGAGCCCTTCTCTCTTCTCTCCAGATGATAGGAACTTACAGAGCTCTTCTCTGTGCCAGACTCTGACCTAAGAGCTTTCCTTATGTTAACTCATTTGATCTGCACAACAATCCTGTATGCCACTGAGACACAGAGGAGTGAGGTAACTTGCCCAAGTCATTCGTCTAGTTAGTGACAGAGGGAGAATTTGGACCCAATAGTCGGGCACTCAGAGTCTGGACTCTTAATCACTATGCTACGCTGCCCTCAGCCTGATGTCTGTAGATGGAAGTGGATCAGGTATGTATCCCTGCACCATGCATCTTGAACTTGAGGCTTTGACTAGCCAGACTTGAATCACATGCCACACAGAGCTGGGAGCAGACTCAAGGCCACCTGAACCATGGGCTGACAATGGACAGTGTGGTTACCCAGGGGAAAACCAGGACGCCACCAACAGAAAAGTGGTGAACAGATAAACAGGATATCCATTGCAGAATATAAACAAGGTGCTGCTTGCCCATGCCTCTGATCCCGTTCCCACCAACTTTCTTCTCTCTATCTCTTCCTTCTTCCCCTCTGCCATCTAATCCATAGCAACACTATGCACACTATGTACCAGACACATGGATAGAACACTAACTAAAACAACGTCCTCACTCTCACAGAGCTGACATTCTAGTGGGGGTAGTGACATACAAAATATAAATATATAATATTCATAGGTGCTGTGAAGAAAAATAAAGCAGAGTAAGGGGACAGAGAATGACAGAGGGAAGAAGGAGTGCTATTCTATAGAGAGTGATCAGCAAATGCCTCTTGGATGAGGGCACACGTAAGCAGAGATCTGAATAACGTGAGAGAGGTAGTGAGCCATGCAGATTCTGGAGGGAGGGAGATCTAGTTAGTGGGAAGAGCAAGTAGAAAGGCCCTGATGTGAGAGCATGCTTAATGAGTTCCCAGACCAACAAGGAGCCAGTGTGACCAGAGTGGAATGAGTTAGGGGAAGTGGGAAAAAATGAAGTCAAGAGAGCTTCCTCCAGGGTTGGCTCAGCCACTGCTGCAGCTTCTCTATCTAAGCTCATAACTGGAACCCTGATCTCTTTCCAAAGGAGTCACCTCTATTTCCAACTACCTCAATATACAAGTCCCAGCTGCATCTCAAACTCAACATGTTCAAATTAAAATCATCCCCTTTGACTCAGACCTATTTCTCCTCCTGGGATCTTCATATTTGCTGGTGACTACACAGTCTCCTAGTTGTCCTCACATGAACACCTTGAGCTATAACTTTTCTCTCTCCTTCATCCACCAAGACTCATTCAAATGGTTTTTATATTTATTCTCTTCCTACAATGTCTCTCGCATCCATTCCTGATTCCAGTCTAGGGAAGACTCTCATATTTCTGACCACAGACAATTGCAGCAATTGCTGCCTGTTCTCGCAACTTCTACTACACCCCTTTCCAAACTGGACATTACAAGATGGAAGAACAATCGTCTGAATTCACAACCTTCATCACCCCTGGCAACACATTCTAATGCCTTCTTGATAAGATTTAAACTCTCAACATGGACCTATTTAAGTTCTTTGATAAGGAAGGGCCCAGCATGTCTACAGCCTTGGCTCCTATATTCAATCAGCTAAGCCAAATCACTTGTCATTCTGGGCTTCTCTACCTTTCTCTCTTGGTTTGCTATTTTCTTCGCTCGAATGTATACCCCCAACACCACTAGCTATGAGAATCTTTTCAACAGGGCTCCGTTCAAATACCTCCCTTCACATGAACCCGTATTTATTCTCCCAATTGGAAATGATTTCTCCCTAATCATTTCTCAAAAGCATTTTATTGCATTCCATCTTGTTTAACAATATAGTCTTTTATCTCTCTAAACCCTCTTCTTAATTGCCTCCCCTAAAACTATTTTTCCCCTATCTTTTCCTTTCTCAATAAAGAACACCTGCATTTACTCAGTTTTTCAAGTAAAAAATCCAGATGAAACTCTTTTTTTTTTTTTTGTGAGGAAGATCAGCCCTGAGCTAACATCCATGCTATTCCTCCTCTTTTTTTGCTGAGGAAGACCAGCTCTGAACTAACATCTATTGCCAATCCTCCTCCTTTTTTTTTTCCCCCTGAAGCCCCAGTAGATAGTCATATGTCATAGTTGCACATCCTTCTAGTTGCCGTATGTGGGATGCGGCCTCAGCATGGCCGCAGAAGCCGTGCATCGGTGCGGGCCCGGGATCCGAACCCCGGGCCGCCAGTAGCGGAGCGCACGCACTTAACCGCTAAGCCACGGGGCCGGCCCCAGATGAAACTCTTGATGCTCCTCTTCCCTGACATCTCCCATCCATTGGCAAATGCTGTTGATTCTTATTCTGATTGCCTCTTAGTCACCCTGTTGGTGAAGGAGGGAATCCCCTTCCTAAATGGTATGAGATGACCAAACACACACACTACACAGATGATATTGGCAGAGGTTTATTAATCAGATGTACTCAACAGCCCAGGGTAGAAGGACAACATATACCAGGTATGACCACATGAGGCTTGCCATCAGGAACAGAATGAAAAAGCAAAGGCTGTGGGAGACAGACTTTGCAGTAGTAAGTGTGGGGGGTAACCTCTGGTTCCAGTGGGAGGAGGTGATTGGCTTATTTGAATAATATTTCAGATTGACAGAGAAGTGAAATCCATTAGGTTGAGGACCTGGTGGAGTACAGCTGGTCCAACTAATGTGAGAACTAGCCCGGTGGGGAGCATATCTGGCAAGGGCAGGGGAACTCATGGTTAAGCCTTTGGGACCCTGTTAAGCTCAAAGATGTCAAGGCAGCATTACTAATGCATCTTAATTTCAGTCTTTACACCACAATCAACTCTTTCATATCTTGACATCAATTTAAACCTTGGTGATGACTGAAACTTTCATGGAGTAAGAGAAGTACCTCCCTAGGAAGAGTCGTAGGCACTTGACCAAGTGTGAGAGGACCACATGGTGGTGTGGTTGTCAAAAAACATGAACTTGAGAAATATCCTCCTCTGTGGCCAATAAAGGCAACTGAGAGAACTGTGTGGCATGAGTGTAGGGGGTACATGTCCTTAGAGAATGTGAATTTAGATTAATAAATGCCTGTGACAATAGTGATGTCCAAAGAACTCCTGAAACAGGAGTTCTGTCAGGAGCCCATTAGGCCTATCAATTAAACCAGCTGCCTGGGTCTATAGGGGACATGGACGTTCCATTGAATGCCTTCTCCGAGAGCCTAGCATTGTGTATTCTGAGAAGTGAAATTGATGCCTTGGTCACTATTAGTAATGTTGGAACTACTCCAAAGAGAGTAAGGAGTGCCCTGATGAAGCCTTCTGTTGTGGCTTTAGTATATGTAGAAACATCTGTTACCTTGATTTATGTTTTGGGTGTCTATGAGATTTCCAGAGTTCTTTACCCCAAATGGGACAACACTTAGGCAATAACCCAAAAGATTGTAAAAGGTGTAGATGGGGTAATTTGTTGGCTAGGGCATCCAGTGATAAGATGACCGCCTGAAATTTGGCCAGTTGTGCCGACCCTTGGGTCTCATCTTTTATCAAGGACATTGTGGTTGAGAGACGGAAAACAGCAACGTTCCACTGAACTACATCACATATGATGGTGGTGAGTTCGTCTGTAAAATCCATAAAATCCCATTGCCATTAATTCCATTAATCCCAAGGGGCTCCCCAGGTAGACAATGGGGTCTGGGAAACTGGCGTTCTCCTCTAGGACCATGGTATATGACAAGGGATTGAGGACAGGGGAGGCTACGTCCTCCTACAAGTAGAATGTGCCAAAAGGCCCATGTTTGGTTCCATCCTGCAGCAAGGAGGCCTTAGTAGCTGTGCCAAGTTTGTGTGCTGCTTTCACGACCCAAGGCATAGTGGGCAGCTGGTATGGCGGGCCATAGGCTCAGGGTCTGTTAGAGCCTCTGTTTCTAAGAGACCCCAGTAAGTGGCCAGCAGTTTCCACTCTGATGGTGTACAGTGCAGGGCCAAAGAAGGGCAGTTTCTCGTATCAGAAGCCCCTGGGCAACTTATGGCCATCAGAGACAATCCAGAAACTTCACGAGAGGAGATTGCTAAAATCTCTACAGTGAAGGACTTTCTAAGAGCACTAATGGGAATTCCTGTTGATTTCAATTTGGACAGATTCTAGAGCCTTTTGTTGGAAGGGGCCTTATTCAAAGTGGGCTGATTTGCAAGCAACAGTGTAAATGGGTTAAGTAAAAAGTGTAGACTATGCTGTCTTCAGAGCCCCAGAATGACTAAAAGATGTTGGACTTGTATTAACATTTGGGTGCTAAAAAGGTCAATAGCTCTTTCTTGATAATCTCAGGAATGGAACATCTCTTGATTTACCAAATAATTTTCAAACATGTAACCAAAGTGATAGGGCCTTACACTCTGTGGGGGTCAATCACCCATCCCCTTTTTGTAAGTTGTTTTGTGTTTGTATGTCCTTAACGAGTGTGTCAAATGAATGTCTTCGGGGGGAATGTCATCAGTGCAATGTCATATCTATGCTCCTGAGCAAGGTAGATGCAGCTGAGAGCTTCCCTGCACAGACTGTGTGCGATGACAAGGCCGCTGAAGTGCCCCATGGGCAGCCAGGTGAAGGTGCAAATGTTCCTTCTGAGATGAAGGCAAACTGCAGCTCAGAGGCTGTTGAAACAGGCACTAAACGGAACACATTAACCAAATCTATAATAGCAAATATTTACTGATCGCTGATGAAATGGAGTCAGTAATTTCAATAATATTGGGTATTGGGGCCTAAGTGCATGGAACCACAATATTAAAGTTATAGTGACTTATATACATATAAACTCATTTAAACATTTTTATAATTCCAGTTGTGTATATATATATATATGCACTTTATATGTACATATATGTTATATATGTATATAATGTTTATTTAAGAAGTGAACAAAAACTGAAAACCTTTAAAAAAAATATCCCAACTTCTCACCTTCCTAAAGTGGCTCTCACTGCCATCTCAGCCTGAGAAGACCCAGGCCAGACAGCTGCCTCCCATCCCCCACCCCAGCTCAGCCCTCTTAAAAGAGCTGGCAGGACTGGAGACAGCACATGGGCCCTTCTTAGTCGCTCTTTCTGTCAGAATTAGAAGCCTCCCCAATGGCAATGGTTGCATGGTTTAAGGACTCTGGGATTAAGTCAGCTTTGAGCTCACTCCTTTGCTGTGCCACAGGGGAGGCATAGGTGTCTTTTTGTTTCTGTTTTTGTTTTATAACTCTGAGAATTAGCTCTCTGCTGTGGCAGAGCCACAGGCAGCAGCGTGGTGCAGCAGAATTTAGCTGGGCCCACAACCCAGAAGTTAGTAGATGGAAACCATCCTCTGCTATAGCCCTGACTTTCCCTGCAGTGCAGGCTTCCCTCTCCTCTTTTTTAAATCTCTGCACAAATTTGCTCAGAGTATTTTGGATTTCTAGCTTCATGAACTTGCAGCTTTCAGTTTCTGTCTCCATCCAATCACTCACAGCGCAGACCTCCTGGCCGCATCAGGAACAAGTTAGTTAGCAAAGAGCAATTTATGAAACCTGACTGGAGGCCCTGGGTTGTGGTTGAGCCATCCTGTTTTGACATCAATTGTTCTGATCGCCTCTTATTCACTTTATTAGTGAGGGAGGAATCCCTTGCCTTAAATAGTAAGAGGTGTCCAAACACATGACACCCAACAGCGGACAGATGAGATTGGCAGCAGTTTGTTAGTCATATGCACTCAGGAGCCCAGGGTAGAAGGCCAACACATGCCACGCAGGGCCACAAGGGCGTTACACTCAAGAACAGAGTGAACAAGCAAAGGCGTTGGGGACAGGCTCTGCAGTAGCAAGAGAGTGCAGTGGCCCCTGGTTCCAGTGGGAGGACGTGATCGGCTTAATAATTTCACAGGCTGGCAAGGAAGTGAAACCCATTAGGTTGAGGACTGGGTAGAATATAGCTGGACCAAGTGATGCAAGAACTAGCCAGGTGGAGAGCCTTTGCTGCTGAGTGAGGAGCAGATCTGGCAACAGCAGGACCTTTGGGGCCCTGTGAAGCTCAAAGATGTCAAGGCAGCAACTGCATCTTAATTTTAGGCCTCATCCCACATCTCTAGTCCCAAAGTCTATCCTGAATACCATCCACTTCTCATCTCCTTCGTCTCTACCACTTGCATGACAGCCATTATCATCCCGCACCTGTTCTACCTCAATAGCTTCCTATTCAGTCTCCCTGTTTTTACTCCTCACACCACAGAGCCCATACTTTACCCAGCACCTACAATAAAGGTCTGCATGTTCTACTCAGATAGTGTCAATATACCCCCATCACACTTAAAATGAAATTCCTCACCCTGGCCTACAGGCCGTATAAGATCTGGGCTCCACTTCCCTTTCCAACTTCATTTCCTTACTACTCTTTCTGTTGTTCACTCTGATACAGCCACAACGGTCTTCTTTATTTCCCTCCAAGATGTCAAGATTACTCTAAGGGCCTTCACACTTGCTGTTTTCTCTATCTGAAATCATCTTCCCCGAGAAACATGCAAAGCTGCTGCTTCTCATGATTCAGGTCTCAGCTTAAGTGTCACCAGACCTGCCCTGACCATTCTCACCATGTTTTATCTTTCTTCAGAGAACTTATCCGTACTTGAAATTACATCACGTGTTTTTTTATACTTATGTATTGTTTGCAGTTCCTACTAGAATATACATTACAAGGAGGCAGGTACCTCTTCTGTCTAATTTTCCACTACATCCTTAGCATCTAGAACTATGCCAAATATTTAATAGGAGCCCAATGAATGTTTGTTAATTGAAATAATAAATGAATAAAAGAAGGATGAAAAAAAGAACAGATGAAATTGTAGCATACTTAGCACATAGTAGATAAATACTATCTATCCTCATTAGTAGTATCATTAGCATTATAAGCCAAGCTTTCCCTAATTATGAGTGTGTACTAGGGTTATATTCTGATTGAATTTGTGATTATGCCTTAGAACCCTCTGAGGAGTGGCATGCTTCTTAATGTCAGGCCTCTCATCTTCATTATTCTTACTTCTCCCCAGCTGCTACCATAAGCAAACAATAGGTGCTTAATAACTAAGAAGAGCTCTTACTATGTGCCAGTCGCCAGTCTCAGGACCTTACATTTATGAACACTCTTTTTTTTTTTTTTTTGTGAGGAAGATCAGCCCTGAGCTAACATCCATGCTAATCTTCCTCTTTTTGCTGAGGAAGACTGGTTCTGAGCTAACATCTATTGCCAATCCTCCTCCTTTTTTTTTTTTTTCCCCAAAGCCCAAGTAGATAGTTGTATGTCACAGGTGCACATCTTTCTAGTTGCTGTACGTGGGATGCGGCCTCAGCATGGCTGGAGAAGCGGTGCGTCAGTGCGCGCCCGGGATCCGAACCCAGGCCACCAGTAGGGGAGCGCACGCACTTAACCACTATGCCATGGGGCCAGCCCTTATGAACACTCTTAATCCTCACTACAAGCTTGTATGATGGGTGCTATTGATATCCTTATTTTATAGATAAGAAACTGAGGCACAGAGAGGATAAGGTACTCTCCCAAGGTCAGCTCAGTACTAGATGTAACAACCAGGGTTCTATTAGAGAAACAAAACACTAGAGATCCATTTATATATAAACTTACTAGTCTACATATAAACCTACTAGTAGAAAGAGAGAGAGAGAGAGAGATTTCTAGGAATTGGCTTATGCACTTGCAGGGTCTGGCTGAGCAAGTCTGAAATCTGTAGGGCAGGCCAGTGGCAGACTGGAAACTCTCAGGCAGGAGCTGATGCTGTAGTCCATAGGTGGAATTTCTTCTTCCTCAGGGAAACCTCAGATTCGCTCTGAAGGCCTTTCACTTATTAGATGAGGCCCACATAGATTATCAAGGATAATCTCCTTTAGGTAAAGCCAATTGACTGTAGATGTCAACCATATCTAGAAAGTACCTTCACAACAACACCTAGGTTCCCATGTGGCTGAATACCTTGGCCTAGCAAAGTTGACACATTAAGCTAACCATCACAGTAGATAACCCAACCAGGATTTGATCCAAGCTTTCTGACTCCAAGCCTAAATTCTAAAGAATTGTGATACACTGCCTTGCCACTAATATTTCTTGAATGAATAAAAATGGAAGAATGACTCTGCTGCGAAAGTGGAGGACAATTGTTCTTCCTGAAATAACTGCCTGCTCTCCCTCTCACCTGTCCGCAGCCTTGTTGAATACCTCAATTTGTAACTCGTTTCCAGATTCTTTGAGCAGAGCTGTTTCAAATATATTTGAAAAGAGATTCAATGTGTGAAGCCTACTTGTTTTCTAGCCAGAAGTCTCTCTATATGTTAGGGATTTGTGGCGGAAAATCCCCAAATGGAATTTCAGCACATCTGAATTCAAATGTCCTGGTTGCCTGACAATAGGATTGGCAGCCTAACAACTTCCAAGCTGACACATCTCGCTTTCCTGGGGAGAGTGACTAAAAGCAATTTACACATTACAGAGGGTTGAGAGTGTCTTTTCTTTACTGCTATAGAGAGCTCAGTAACCAATACCACTGTAGAGATTGAGAAAGTTATCTCCATATCCTCCTTACGCTGAATCAAAAGTTGAATTTTGAACATCAGTTTCCTTTTTATCATTCCTTTTCTCTGCTTATTCTTTTCCCTTTGCTTGACGACTGCTATCTTTCTTCCTAACACCTTCAATCCATGCTCTTTCCCATATTTTGGTAGGAATACATGACACATAGTAGGTACTGATTAAACCTTTCAGGACATGAGATTTTTTCTTTTGCCCCTTTATTTGCTAGTTCTGCTTCATTTCCTTTTGAACCAATCAACTGTTAGCAGGTTCTGTAGAGTGAGCACTTGAATTGGGAAATCTGGAAATAAAGCATACCTGAGAATTTATAGCTGAAAATGAACACACTGTGTATAACTCTTCGAGGTTGTTGCTAATGGTTTCTAATTCTCTCAAATACTACAGAGTGCTGGCTAAATTTGTTGCTCAACTTACTTTAATAACAAAAGAAGTATAATTGAATTCAGTAAATATACATTAAACGTCTACATCACAAAACACACTCTGGAGGGTAAAAAGTTGAATAGAGCACAGGCCTTTGAAAAGCTTCAAATCTAACAGGAGAAACATGTAAAGAACGGGGTAGGTTCCATAAGCGGAGCTAAGATTGTGGGCGTTCATGAAGGCAGTAGCAATTCAGACTTCTCTCAGACAGCTGATATATAGGCTGGCCTTGAACTGGGCACTGGAGATCCAGTGAGTGGTTAACAAGAAAAATAATATCCCTCTTTATGTGGGGGAAGCCAGACAATAAACAAGTGATTATAAATAAGAATGTCAGTGAAAACAAAACAGACTAATAGGATATAAAGTGACTAGGAGGCAGGGATTCTTTTGTGCGTGGTGATTGAGGATGCTCTCTCTGAGGATGTGACATTTGAGCTTAGACTTGAATTTTAAGAAGCAGAGATTTGGGGCTAAGCGGATTCCACACAGATGGAACAACAAATGCAAAGTTCCTGAGGAGAATATGCCTCTGTTGTTCAAGAAACAGAAAAAGTCCTGTAAAGCATGAATATAATGAGCAAAGAAAGAGAAGTAGGGGGTGAGTGGAGGACGCACCAGAGATCAGATATCTAGAGTCACTGGAAGTCACTGTGGTGTTTTAAGCAGGGGGCAATGTGATCTGATTTATACTTGTAAAAGATCACGTAGGCTGCTGAGTGGAGAATGTTTCATGTAGGTCATATGTGGAAATAAGGAGACCAGTTAGAGGTCTACTTTGGTCCTCCTGAACCAAAAGGTGGTGGCTCGGATGAGAGTGGTCACTGGGGAGATAGTGAGAAGTCCTTAGAACATGAGGAATATATATGGTAATAGAATTGACAAGAGTTGCTGATGGGTAGATGGTGGAGGGAGAGAAAAGAAGGAATCAAGGATACCCCCTATGTTTTTATCCCAGGCAACTTGGTGGACGTTGATACCATTCCCTGAATTGGGAAGCCTCTCAGGATGTACTGATTATCACAGGTTCAGTGGAAGCTGGAAGCACTTTCTAGACAAGGGGAGGAGCATGGACAAGGCCTGGAGCCAAGGGAGGGAGCAAAACTCTCAAGAAACATTTGGCTGGAAGAAAATGTACACGTCAGGAAGCTAGGAGGCGCTGAGGCTGAAAATGTCAAGGTCGTATACTGAGGCCATATAATATTGAGGGCCACGAATGCGGTGGGGAAGGGGGAAAAAGAAGTATTAGACAAGGGAGCCATAAATAATTCAAAAATTAAGGGAAAAAAACCTGGAAAAGTCTCATGCACAAACTTAGTCGCTGCCTTAGGAAACTCAGAAACTGAAGGGACCCGAGTGAGCAACTCGTAAGCCACACGGGCCAAGTATAGAGAGTGCCTAGAAACCATCGAGAACTGCCAAAGCCTCGTCAGAACCCTTGGAGGTGTCTTTTATGTCCCTATTTCCTCTGAATGCTGCTCTGCATAGCATAAGGATGGGGGCCTACTTATTCAAGATTGACAGAGTAAAGGGTCCCTTCCTGACAATCTTATTTGTGACCCAGAATTTTAGCGCACACCCTTGACATTAAAGATAGCTATAAAGAATAAGCTATTTGAAACGCTCAATAACTTTGCAAAATGCACCTAAAATATTTCAGTTTAAAGAGAATTTAGAAATTATCTAATTCCCTCACCAACACGCGCTTTTGAAACATTTTCTCCATCAAAATCTGGGCAATGATTTTCAAGGGGAGAAGGAGAACCCACACCTGCTCTTCATCACAAGGCTGTATCAAAATGACCTGAGAAGACATTAAAACCACACACCTACCTTCTAGAATGACGGAAATACTGCCCTGCCCCAGCACCCACTAATGGTGTAAGACTCCCCACCCTTAGAAGCGTCCATAGAAAAACAGAAGACTGAGAACCTCTGGGTTAGAGATTCCCATGGGCATTTGATTTTTGTCTATTTGAGTCACCGATAGGCAATTTTATATCAGTTGGCAGAGTCTAAAGAAAAGAAAAAGGATCAGACAGGTTTTTGAAACCAAATTATTGCCTTTCTGACAGATACCACTGTGCTGCTTACAAGTATTTTTCCTATTGAGTTTCAGCGAGTGCAAGGGCTATAGTAAAGAACGTTTCATCTGCAGAGGCTTTTCAAGTAACAAATAAGGAGTAATGCAAAGTAATCCTGGGAGATGCTTAAAGGGAGATTGTATCACCTAAATCTAAAGTAATAGAATAGAAGGAGAGGTAGAAAACTACATACAATTGCTTTCTGGGGGTATCCTTCATTCTAATATATAATTTACATGCAAATTTTTGTTATTGTAATAATAATTAAGCCTACTTGAATTGAAAAAATATATATGAGATTACAGTTGAGGCAGCAAAAAAAAAAATCTAAAATTAAGGAACAATACCTTGAGACACTTAAAAATGTTTGGTATGAAATAGTTAATGGATTATTCAGTTTTTGTTTTCTTATTTTTCTTTCTTTCTTGGACTAGATAGACATAATTTCTCTGGCATATGATGGTAGACTTGTTGTGAGGTGGTATTTTCATTTTTTTAAGGCTCAACTAAAGTTTTTTATGCACTAACAACCACATTTCCAGGAGAAGTTGGGAAATCTCAATATTGCACATGAAAAAGAAACAAGCAGACCAAACGAATGCTGGAGTTTGCACTGGTTTGAAACAAGCGGTGCATAGCTAATCAGCCAGAAAACCCTGGATTACAACCAAACCATCACAGAAGAATATAAATGAACATGAGACAAGTGAGTGATTCTTGCTGGAAAAAAACTTGAATTATCAAGTAGTTTTCTGAAAACTGAAAAATAGAAGACATTCGATTATTGGCAGCACACGTCCTCGATTAAGTAAATCTGTCTGTCAGTCAACCAGAGCATACAATAGAATAATTTAGGTTCATTCTCTCTCAATCTACAAACATAATCATTTTCACATGGAAACTTGGCAATGTCACACCTCATTTCTCAACCGACTTAAGAACAGTGTGCAGTCTTGAGGTGTTTTGGCTCACCTTTCCAGAATAAATCCCAGGACATTTCCACTCCCCTTACAGATCGTTATCATGTGCAATTAAAGCTAAACTGCGCTTGTCAAAACAAGATAACAAATCGCACTTTCTGGTGAAGTAGCCCTAGATTTCTTTTTAATCATCCTTTGTCACCTGCTCACAAAGTTTACCCATGAACCATCTGCAGTGTAGTCCTAATCCTTATTAGTGAGTCAGTCATAGCTATTGCCATAATTATAACTTTAAAACTTTAACAAATAATTAGTACTTAACAGCTTTGTACAATGTTTAGTGAAGCAGTAATAATTTACCAGGAATAATAATTCGGAAATGTTACAATTTTTTTGGTCTGTCTGTTTTGGGGACCTTTATGATGGTAAAATAAAACCAATACCTGATTTGCAATTTACGATGTTTGGGAGAAAATATAGATTCATATATGCATCTGCAGACTGAATGATGCTGCTCTTTTCCAATATACCAGTCAGGATGGGCTAGGTTCACAAATCTCAGTGGCTTAACACAACAGAGTTTATTCCTCGCTTGTGCTAATGTTTAGTGTAAGATAACAGTGGGGGCTCTGCTCACTGTCTTCAGTCAGGATCAGGGACCCAAGCGAACAGAATCATCATCTCAACACATGCTTCCAAAGCAGAAAAAGGGAAGCCATGCATATCATGTCTGTTCACATTTCATTTACAAAAATAAGTCACAGGGCTAAGCCTATCTCCAAAAGGAGAGTCAAGGGCCGGGCCATGGCATAGCAGTTAAGTTTGTCACACTCTGCTTTTGCGACCCGGGGGTTCACAGGTTCAGATCTCAGGCGCGGAACTATGCACCACTCATCAAGCTATGCCGTGGTGTTGGCCCATGTATAAAGTAAAGGAAGATTGGCACAGATGTTAGCTCAGCGACAATCTTCCTCAAGCAAAAAGATGAAGATTGGCAACAAATGTTAGCTCAGGGCCACTCTTCCTCACCAAAACAAAAAAAAAAAGGAGAGTGGGGAAGTACAATCCTATCACTTGCCTGAAAGGTAGAGAACCAGAATATTCCTAAACAGTTCTAGTGACTACCAAATCCAAGTATGCAGAAAGATGGCTTAGTGTCCATTGAAGGGCAAGTCCTTTGACAATCCTAGGAGGAAACATGAAGTTAATGGGATCATCTTTTACTCTATATCTTTACCTCTCCACATAGGCTACCTTATTCCACTATTGGGGTGATAGTTTTATAGAATGTTCAGTACTCTATATAGAGAAAAACTGAAATCATCAATAACAAAGTAAATAAATGAATCAGAAAAGAAAATCTTATATTTCAAGAATAATCATGAAGATCCCCTTTGGGTCTTCTACTTACACATTAATCCATGAACAACTAAGATATGTGACAGAGGTGGATTCTCATCCTGCCAGTTGTGTGTGGGAGACGCTAGTAACCAGAGATCTAGTCCAGGAGCCCAGAAATGAGAGACAAAGTGAGCCTGGCCATGATGTACACAAGCAGGAAGTTTTGCCTCTGACCTGATGCAGTTGTTCTATCCGGAGAGACATAGACAGCTATTTTGACACAACCCCTTTGACACAGTCTTGTCAAAATTGCAAAGGCAAGATGTAATAACATTCTTTCATCATCAACAATGTATGTAACTGACATTCCAACCTTCCTAAGCCTAACCTCATCACCAATCTACACTCTAGAAATCATATCAAATTGAAGACACTCTTTGCTTGTGTGTTATTTTTATTATGTAATAATTTATATAATATTATCATTGACCTTATTCCAAATATCTCCCGATTCCGAATATCTCCCTATTCTTTAATGTCAACTCTTTTCTTGTCTGCGTGTTACCACATTTAAATGCTATCTGTCTTTCTCATCCCACCCCAGGGCCCACTCCTTCCTGTGCTCTTCTTCACTCTTGTTGCCTAGAATTAACGTTTACAGTCGTTGAAAATGACCTGTGATGAATTTTTATTATCTGTAAATACCCGTTTTGCCCCCACAGGAGATTTGGTAAAATATTAACAATAATTGGTACTCATTAAGAACTGGACCAAAGATTGATAGAATAATTTCACAATTAATCCACAAGGAAATTGAGAGCTACTCTTCTCAGGTATTTGAGGAGAGTTGTATTTATGTATCCTCTCTCTACACTCAAGATTTTTCTATCACTTCTAACATGTTACAATGGCCATCTGGTCTTATTCTCTCTTTGGTAGTGTTTGCGTCCTTTATTCCTTCCAGATTAGACTCTGCGGAGTCCATCAACATTTCCAAATATTTGCACAATTGTTGCCTTCAGCTAGGAAATCATTTGTTATCATTATTCATTGATGTATTATGAAATGACTTAAGATGACACAGAAATAGTGAAGTTTGACAACATCTTTGATCCTTTATGTGATCCTATAAAGTATGTATACAGACATGTAATAGATGGATGGATAGGTAGGTAGGTAGATAGATAGATAGATAGATAGATAGGTAGATAGATAGATAGAATCTTCCAACCAATTCTAAATTGGATGCAGTTGCTCAATTTCATTGTCTTCTAAGACTTTAAATGAACATTTCAGTTGATAATAAAAATATAGTATTTTTGTTTTTTAAAAAGACCCTTAGAAGATATTGCATATACAAGGATGCTCAGAGGTATCAGAGATGTACATTTCAAAGCATTATGTAGTAATAAACAATAGAGGTAAAAATAAGGAAAAAAATTAGCAATGGGACAAAGGCCAGGAATAAAATATATACTGCCTTTGTGCACATTATTCATTAGGTATCTAAATGAGTTTAGTGGTTTTGTTCTTTCTTGTACATTACAATATCTCCAAGTCCAAATTTCTGCTTCAAAATGTGGTTTATATTTCCCATCTAAGTTTCTTTATCCGAATAACAACTCTTCCATTTATTTCAAATTATCTGTGGTCTAGCATCTATGTGTTTAAGTGTTTTGGAGGGTATTAGAAAATGACACAGATCCTGACTTAAGGTCTCCTCAATTGAAGAGGGAGGCAAGGACCATACAAGGTGGAGAATCCCTAGAGCAAGATAGTGGTTCTTGGACTTCAGAGAGGGAAAAGCTAATTTAACAGAATTAGGCCAGTGATTTAGAAGTTCACAGACTCAAAAAGAAAGAAATTTATATCCTTTCTTATATATGATTATTCTTTGGAGGTGGGACTTTCATTCATCATTCAGAAAAATTTGAAAGCTGTGTCTACCGGGCAAGTTGAGGTATGAATTCCTCCAAGTTCATTTTCTGTACACATGATATTTGATCTTCAAAGTATCAAATTTATGCAGAAGACATTCTGTGCTGAGTTGCATGCACATTTTGAAGTGCCAACAGGTCTGGCCAAAGGGAGAATGGCTGCCTCGGACTGCAGGCATTGATGGGTTGGAAATATCTTAGCCTCCAAGGCTATTTGACTTAAAACACGGTTGGCAAGAAGAAAAGTTTTATCCTTATCCTGTGCCTTCAGAATTGATGTTCTGTTTCCTAAGTTGTCCGTGGGCAGCCTGCTGGACCAAGATCCTGCTCTTCAGAGGGCATATAAACAGTTAGCATGCCAAATGACTGCCTCATTGCACCTGCCAATCGGAGGGCAGTTTGCGTATTTTGTAGGACAAGCTTCCTTCTCAACTCACGAGCCTGAACTGAGTGCTCTGCTCTGCTAGGTAGGTACCTGGGAGTTAACCCTTCAATTGCATTGCCAGGTATGTTACTTTTTGCTAGTATTCTCTTGTTTGTCATTGTCCAAAATATATATTTAATCAGTATATGTTGCATAAGTAAAGGGTGAGTTATGGGAAGAGGGAGTGTCAAGAAGATCCTATAAGTAGGTTTTCTGTCTGCAGCTACAAAAATATACCGTACAATTAAGATTGTATGGTGATCACCTGTTAAGGATTCAGTATAATATTTTTGTGTTGAAGCCCACCACTTGAATCATGGTAGTGCCTCCTTGAAAATGTGTGTAAATAAAGTTGTTCTCTAGGCAAAATTGTAAAGTAGGTTCATGTTTTATCTTCAGTGACATCTTCCTTCCCTAAATCCTCTTTCTCTATTAGTTTCTAATTTTCTGGATTCCTGCTCCAGCCAGATAATTAGTGCCTCCTGCTGCCCCACCCCTCCAGTCACAGAAGAAAGCTGCTCTGATACATTCACACATTCAACAAGCTTATTTTGAATGTCAAGTCTGTCCCAAGCAATGGGAATACTAAGGGTTGCTGCTCTCAAGTTTCTTATAGTCTAGTGAGGATGATAAAAATGTAAAGGACATCTACTCTCCACAGTTACAACCCATGATGATCAGTCTTCCAATAGAAGGAAGCCCAGGTGTAATGGGAAGCACAAGGGGCATCAGTTACCTAGACCGTGTGGAAGCCTTTCTGGAACTGGTGACTTCTAGGCTTAGTCTTGCAGGAAAAATAGGTGATATCAAAACAAAAATGGGACATGTGCATCTACACAGTCACGGAGATGAGAAAGGAGACGCCTGTTGAGTATATAACCCCTCCCCAGACAAGAGGGCTCACCCAAAGCCAGGCAGAGCCAAGTGGAGCCCAGGACCTGGATTCTGGCCTGGGGTTCTGGGCTCCACACACTACAGACAGACCAGATGCCTAGGCCTGACCTCTGTCACCCTGACGTCCTAAAGGGTTATTTGTCCTTCTGGAGAAGCCCCAATCTCTCCATGCTCTACTCTACTGATTAAGTTAAAATTAAGCCCACTATTTACAGTCATTTGAATTTTTTGAATAAGCACCATATTAAAAATAGAAAAATGTAATAATGATAAACATTCCTGAGTACTGTGTCAGACACTATTCATAGAACTTACATCTGTTATCTCTTTGAATCTTCACACTGCGATGAGGTAGGTGTGCTGATTATGTCCATTCCATGATGCATAGAGAGATGGCACTAGTGAAAAGTATAACTAGCTTTCGGAGTCCCAAACCAGCCTTCCAGACCTGAGAGCCACAAAGTCGTTTCTCTGCTTTGAGCTGAGGTTTCCAGAATCATATGCTTGGATGCTACTCACTGCCTGACTACAAAATCCCAACTCTAGACTTCCTGATGGCAACAGAGAGAGGAGATATGGACTTTAAGGAACATTTATTTTTTATTCCTACTTTTCAAGAATTAACCACATAATCCTCATGATGCCCCTAGAGAGGAATGTATTATTTTCCCGTTTTAGAAATAGAAAAACTGATTTTGATGCATATTAAAGTTTGAGAACCACTGAGCTAGGGGAACTGGGAATTGTAAAGGTGGGAGGATAGATTTTTAGAATGACAGAAAAAAAGAACGTGCAAAGGCACCAAGGCAGGGAGAAACATGATCACACATTCAAGAAATGGGCAGAAGCCCTCGTGTGACTGGAGTTCAGAGAGGCAGGAAAGCCCGCTCAGCTGAGGCTAGAGAGGGAGGCAGGGGCTAAGCCAGTGCAGGTTTCAGCAAGTGAAAGATGTGGATTGTATCCCACGAGCAATGGGAAGCCACTGCAAGTTTCTCAACAGGAGTGGAACAAAACCAACTTTGCCGCCATTGTGCAAAGATCGCTCTAGCTGCAGTGTGGAGGATGAATAAATAGATGAAGGATGGATATGAAGAGACCAGTCACAAGAGGCTACTGCAGTTAGTGAGGTGAGAGGGGATGGTGGCCAGGACCAGGTGGTGGCAGTGAAGAGCAGAGACGAGAGCACATTCAAGAGCTCTTTAGCAGGTAGAACCCTCAGTCCATCCTCCACACAGCAGCAAAATTTGAAAGGAAAATCAGATCATATTAGTCCTCAACTTAAAATTCTTCAAAGGCTCCCCAGTGCCCTTGGGATGAAATCCAGAATCCTTTCTAACAGGTCTGGCTCCTGGAGCCTCTCCTCACACTCCCCACGCCAGCCCCACATTCTCTCTCTGTTCTCACCTCAGGGTTTTTCACACGCTGCTCCTTCTGCCTGAGCCACTCTTCCGGCAACTTCCACATGGAGGTCTCCTCCTTGTTTTTTGAGCCTCAGCTTTACTGTCCCCTCCTCAGAGCAGACTTCCTGGACCACTCCGTGGAAATAAGGACCCACACTATTATCTGTCTCAGTATCTCATGTGTCCCTTTCCCAGGCCTTAGAGTAATTCGTCACTCTTTCTCCGTTTTTCACTGACTATGTTTTATTTGTCTCTTCGTGAGGCATGTAAGATCCATGAGAGCAGGAACCGTGTCCATCTTGTTTATCTAGCACAGTGCCTGCCCTGGCATGGAGTAACCCCTCAGTAACCACATTACAAATAAATTCACATGGACGGCTTGGGAAGCTCCAGGTTTCAGGCAGGCACAGTAGGCTGGATGATGACCTTCTCCAAGGACCAGATTAGGTGGGAAATAATCATATTTTAGGTGCAGAAGCTACATGTCAGCCTTATCTTTTTCTCCTTTCCTCCTTCATTACCTTCAGAAGGTAACAAGTCCAGAGCCATTGGCCAAGAAACTCCCAGACAATGTGTGCAGTTTACCAAATTGTATTTTTCAGATGTTATTTGTTATATCCATATTTTGTTTCAATTTCTTAAAAGTTCCCAGGACAATGAAAAGGCTACCACATTTAACCAGATGACCAAAATAGCAAAACGTCAAATTTGTCTGCATTTTATTATTGAGGAGATTTTCAGATTACTAGGAATAGACCCTCTTCTATATATATGGTTTTAATTAGTATTATTTCCTTTCACATTCTGGAGCACTTTCTATTTGCAACTTCACTTCCAGTGAATAATCTTTATCATTCTCCATAAAAGCCAAGATTTAGAAAATTGTATAATCCCTATATTCTAACTCAGGAAACTGAAGCAGGGAGAGATTACCTTTGCCAAGAAAAAGAGTGGTTTTATGGCTGAATCGGTTTCGAATCCAGAGTGCATCCCAAGCTTTCAACACTCTACTAATGAACTCTGTACTATTTTCATTTCTGTTTGCTTATGTGAGTATTTACCAAGCCACCAGCATCATATAAGATCAGTATCCAAGCTACAAAGGCTTTGCAAATTGCTAACACCAGACACAGTTCAGACTTGAAGTACCAGGAAGAAACTGAGAACAGCTGCTTTTGAATCAGACATAAATCTAGGCAATGCTCCAATACAGCAAAAGAGGGAAAAGACCTGTCTCATTAAATAGCTAACAGGAAAGTGTATCTGATAGTAAAATCTTGGCAGAACATAAAATACCTGTTTACTGCCGAATTCTAGTCACACTACATTAAGGTTACCTATTTAAGTACAGAGCACTGGCTTCTCATCATATATAATTCTATCAAAGAGTCTCCCTTGTGAATCTTAGCTGCCTTTAGAGTGAGTAGAAACACTATTGCCAAGATAACCAGGACCCAACCTCACAGGGATTTGTAGATAAAAATTAATCCCTCGAATTTTGCCCAGAAGCGAATCAGTGACTAATGGAGACTAGCGAGCAAAGGCATAACTAACCTCTTGGCGCCTATAGCAGCCAAAGCTTTTGAATAATTTTCCAGGGTAACTCCTTAGTAGAGCACATAGACAAAATCCCATCTGAGTGTTAGAAACAGGAACTATGTAGGCGTGGTCTGCTTCTTTTTCTTTCATCCTTTCTCATGGCCCTCCTCCAATTATTGTATTTGAGTGTCTCGAGTTTGTCATAGGGTGACCAACTCTTGCCCAGTAAAAATGTAAGTTTTCACTTTTATGCAGCCAAAAGGCAATTTTAATAAAAATCCTGGGGAAAAAAATCCCACGGGGATATTTTTAATCAAGAAGCACAACATTTCCCATATAAATGTTGCATGAGGACTGCCATAAAAATAACCCATTAAGTAAAATATTCCAAAATCGAATCTAATAAAGCTGGATAGAAAAATCCATTCTTCTACTTTGGAATAGAATGTATAATAAAATGAGGAAGTGTTTGCATGGTATTAAACTCTACAAGCCCATTGTAACCCACAGCATACACAGAAAAGCAGAGAGTAAGAAATGGGAAAATGAAAGGGTGATAGCATTCTAACACGGCCACAATTAATAGATCTAACTTCAAATAAAAGAAAAAGAAAATCAATTCACTTAGAGAGATGTCAGGATGGAACAATTATTCATGGCTAATTACTTTTTAAAAGATGATGACAAAGGGGATAGTTTTCCCCAATATTGATGAAAGAAAACCTTTGGGGAAATCATTTGCAAAGGTTAGCAAGGATATGAATTATTCTCTGGTATGTTGGAAGGCAAAGAAGAGGGAAGAATAAGTAAAATACTAGTATAGTCTAGTGAAGGTCATCAAGACAACCGAGCTGGTACTATAAATTACCATTTTCTAAAATCCAAACCTGTCATCAATATGTCTCACAATGAATTATTTCCTAGAAAAGATGATTTGTTATGAAATGTTCAGTAACTCACCAGACAAATGATTTTAAATAATTATATTCAGTAGTACATTGTGAAAGGCAAGCTTAGATATATTGTTCTACCTATAAATTAAGAATCCTTTTAAAACAATTACTGTAGTACTATTTTGATGTGTGCTCTGGAGTTTGACCTTCGAAAAGTTGGTGGTATATAGTGACACCTGCTCACCAAGGTTACCTGAAAAGACAAAAACCTTGGTGGTTTTCACAGGCAGTCTCTGAATATAGGTTAATTATAGATTATAGCCTAGAGCTGTGATCAAAGACCATGCACATTTGTAAGAAATGAACAGACGGTGGCATAGTTAGTCCATTCATTTTCATCATCAAAAATGCTTATAAATAACAGGAGGAGATACATATCAAAGAAAACTCTTCCCCTGGGTATGGTGAAGCAAGGGCTGTTTACTATACACCAGGATTTTCAGCAACCCCTATATAGACTCTCTGCCCAAAATAGACACATATGTAAATAAACGGATCTGTGCATGTGCGGATGTGTATCAATGGACCCATGTGCTCCTCCCTAAACAAAGGAGTCCCTCTGAGAACCGTTAACATTGGCTGATATGTAGACACACTTTGAACAGAAAATATGTGTTTATTTTCTCTTGTCAAAAGCATGGTGAACAAAATAAAGACCATTAGCTAGTACTGTTTAGTCATCCAGTCTTTGATATTGAAATTTGAATCAATTATTGAGACAATAGGGTTAATTCCCACTTGGACAGAAATTTATTTATCCTAACTTGCCAAAGTCATAGCTGAAAATCCTAGTTTGAATAACATTTAAGTGAGTTCATCAGGCATTTTAGTACCGTCTCCGGTCTGGTTGCCTCTCCTCTGTTATTCCCCACTACTCCAGGTTGACTGACCTGTCCACCGCCCTTCCCACTCAACCCCAACATTCTCGGCAATGTTCCACTGATGCGTTTTTAATTGTGTCAATCCCTCCACCTACAGCACTCTCCCTCTCCCTTTCTATATCTCTTACAGACCCAGTCATACCTCTACCTTATAGCTACCCCAGCTTATGTACACCTCATTTATCAAGCACAACCCAGGAAGCCTTCTCTGAATGCAGCAGCCCACAGTGAGCTCACCATCCTCTGGTAGTTCATACTGTCAGATTTGATATCGTTTTACTACCTCATGTGACTATTTGTCTTTAATAATTAAGTTAGTTGTAAACTGCTTAAAAGCAGGCCAGTGCGTAACACATCTTGGTGTCCTTAAAAATGATAGCATTATATCTTCTTTATAGTAGATGCTTAAACAATATTTTGATTCATGAATGGATTGAGTTTAAATGGCCCTAAATGTTTCTCAGATTTTATGTGGGCAAATTAACCCATAAGCAGATGGCATTCATGTAAGCAAACTAGGTGAATTTCTGTTAAGCATAACATATATGTCAAAATTCCACATCATGAAGTCAGTAGATAATAGAATTAATTTTAATTAAGTGGACAATGAGGAAAACAAAATGTAGAAAATTTTCATTATCTTAGTTAAAATTTTTCCTTATTTCTGTAATTATATTCAGTTTGGAAATTTGATGATTAAGAAAGTGATAACTACAAGTTAATTTTCCTTTTGTTGTTCAAGTTTAAAAATCTTCATTCATTGCTTTCTAGGAAAGCTGTTAAGGAAGAGAAGTTGAAGACAAGCTGAATAAAGGAGTCTTTCAATGAAAGATAACTGCAATGAAACCACTCTTGCCTTCTTTTTTAAAAACACATCTGGAAATTGGAGGTAAAAAAGGAAGAAACAGAAGCAGAAGGTGTCAGACTAACATTCCCAAACATGGATATAGAGTATAATGAAACAACTAACTCCAATTGCTAAGTCTCAGCAAACACTTCTGGAAACATCCATTAGCATCTTCTCCCTTGAATATGTGACTGTTCTGCCAGAATGTTGCTTCATGGAAGGACATTTTAAGTCAATAAAGAGAAAGAAAATCCTTCTCTTACCATCCTAACAGAATCAAGGCATTAATGGGATTAAATTGTCATAGTCCAGAGAGATTCTAAAAATTGACATTCTGTTGTCAACTCTGTAAGAGTACTCACCATGTCTATTTGCTACTGCATATTATAAACACTTTCAACAACTTTTGTGAAAATTCCATATAACCAGCTAAAGGCATTGGTTTTTTAAACCTTTGGAAGTGTTAAGAAGAGCTTGGGTAGCCTCTCTACTGAATAAAGGAATGATTACTCTGATTATTCTTCCTAAAGACTATTTTAAGGTTATAAATGCATTGTGGCATGTGTAGTTTAACTCATCTCCACTATCTCTATGGGCATCTCGAGGGTTCTTAAAAATACAACAAAACTTGAACTAAAATTTCACGAAAACTCAGATAAGAGAAAATTACCTATCTCTGAATCCTCTTTGGAGAGCTTTTTAGAGAGTTTGAAAGAGGACATTGATGGATTCCCGCAGACGAAAGTTTAAGAAGTAATAATATCTGAGCTGGATAAAAAAAAAAAACAAGAAGATGCTGAAATGTTCCCAGTGTATTCTGCTGATGCTTAAAGTTCTACACTGTAGTAATTGGAATGGGATTTCATTATGAGAAGTTTTTACCCACTCACACCAACTGCATCCTTATAGGAGTGTTGGAGACTAAGTGTACCTATTATGACCATTACCATCACGGTCTCCAGGAAAACAGCCCAAGGAAGTTATCAAAGCTCTAAAAGTAGAGGAGGAAAGCATAAGGCACTGCCAACAAGCTCAACATTCCAAAATAATTGAAGCTTTAAAATAAATAAATAACAAAGGCATACAATTCTGCTTAAATAATCATGAGGGGAAAAAAAGCTTTATTTCCTTTATTATTTCAAAGATTTTAACACTAAAAATCAGTCCATTTTGCTTGAAAAGTATTATTCATATTCCTTATTTCTTCAAAGAATTTAGAGCCTCAAAAAGATTGTCAAGTACAGTGCATTTTAAGGTGTAGGTAAAGTTAAAATTAGCTATGAACACGAATAATTCAGTCTATCGTTCAGTTCTTTTTTTTGTGTGTGTGAGGAAGATCAGCTCTGTGCTAACATCTGCAAATCCTCCTCTTTTTGTTGCTGAGGAAGACTGGCCCTGGGCTAACATCCGTGCCCAACTTTCTCCACTTTATATGGGACTCGGCCACAGCATGGCCTGCCAAGTGGTGCATAGGTGTACAGCCCGGGACCCGAACCGGCGAACCACGGGCCACCGCAGTGGAGTGTGCGCACTTAACCGCTTGCGCCACCAGACCAGCCCCAAATCGTTCAGTTCTTTAAATACAGTAATTATTTATGTTTCTTTCGTTGTTCTATTTTATCTTCCAAAGCTGTGTGGCTAAATAAGACATAGGCAAGATATTTTATAGAAATCCATTACCTATAATGGCAAAATTCCATCCCCAATCTCTACACCTGGGATGTACATTTTCCTTCTTGTCCAGGGCTGTCTTTGAAATTCATGGGCTCTCATTGCAAGGTGATAAGTAGTTTAAGGGCAAATGGGTAAAAACAGTTACAGCTAGTGGATTTTTTTCTAGCCTTTTTAGTCTTCATTCTCTCTAATCTGAGAGAGTCAATCTCCTGCCTTATAGTTCCTGTTCAGAGAGCTCTGTAAGTCAATACTACTGAAGTCAGAAGGATGCGTGGGGAAGTACAGCAGTCTCGAGCCTACATTCTCCAGATCCAGCATTTCCCAACACCTGCTATGTTGCCCTCAGGATTTTATAGAGTTGGCCAAGCCTAAGCAATTCCAGATCTATTCACAGTTGACCAATTGCACCTGGTTTGTATTTCCTAATTTGAATTTCTAAGTGAGGTAAGAAAACCAAGCTTAATAAACACTAGCAGAGCCACAAGACAATGGAGAGAAACAAGATGGAGGGTATGTTTTTAAAACTCCAAGTCACAGGTGGTTCTGAGTATTTACTACATAACTCGTACAAATTGAGATATGATATGGCAGACTCCGTTCTCTACACAGCCCCCATCTGATCCAGGCAGGCTGAAGCTCGGATCTTCCTCGAGGGTGGGGGAAGGCAGAGACCCTCTTGCCTCTCAGAAGATAGAGGAGAACCCTATCTGTGGAAAAGGGCGAGGGAGGATGAGGCGAGGTTTCTGCCTCTCTGGATCTCTCCGGGCCCAGAGCTCATTCCTTCTCCATTTTTACAGGGTATTCTTCCTCTGTAAATATCCATGTTCTTGGATGCTACCCTCAGCCCACTCTCTTCTCACTCTACTAACTCTCCTTGGTAAAAGTCCAGACCCTTGGTTCCAACTACCAGGGAGGATTCATGTTTTGTGAAAGCAGAAATTTATACAGTTAAGAAAAAGAATACAAAATTGCAAATACAAAATTAGGTATGAAAGTGAATATTTACTAAGAGTAAGAAAAAAACCCCACAGCATATAAATGGATATGTCACAGCTGGTCCTAGGTGCTACCCACCCGTCTCCCTCCACTGTCATAGCATGGAAATCTGCTGCTGTCACTGCCGACTACCCCTACTCCTCCTTCCGTCAATTTCCATTTTTACGTAATTGTGCTTTAGAAAATTATTTCACAAATAAGGCGCCTGGTTAGTTGAGAGATTTCACTGATGGTTATGAGTCTTTTGTGAAATATCCTGTTAAGCTTTAGCATATTCTCGTTGATAACTAAAAGAGGAAATGAACACAGTTATGTCTGTTATTACAATTGAAAAAATATATGAAAAAAAAAATCCTTTAGACAAATCCTCAGTTTCTTTTTTTCCAAGGGTTTTGTTTTGTTTTGCTTTACATATATTTCTTATCCACAACCATATGTAAGAAACAAATTTTATTTTAATAAACCACCAGTGCTCTTTAAAATGCACATGAGTTTGCAAGATAGACAAAATATAGACTACAAATTACTCTCAGTAGTTAAAATTCAATTGCATTGATGAAATTATGGAAAAGGGTTCATTTTCTGGTGCCGTCTTTGAGTTTTTTGAAATCCTGGTTGCTGGTTTACTCACTAATTTGGCAATTTGCAATAGGTTTCCCAGTCATTATTGCCAATTAGCGAGGTTTAGCTCTAATGTGAATATTAATATCTTCATTTACAACCATTCCACATGCCCTCTCTTGGTTTCTAAGGACAAGTTGTTTTTTGTAAATCTTGGAGAAAGGCTATATGAAATGCATGAAAATGATGTTTATGAAAAGGCATTTTATAACCAATGCATTATTTTTCATCTTCCATGAATAAAATGTCAGCAACTTTGGTAATATTGTATTTCAAAAGCCCCAAAGACTGGCAGACAGCCCCATGCACATACTGTGCTATATTAAAGGAATATTGGTTCTTTGCTAGAAAGGATTTTCTATCCTAGTCTGAGCAATAACCGCTTGATCACACATCTCATCTACGTCTAATCTTCCGATGGCGGAATATATGCCTCTCATTTGCTGGCTCCAAGCCCTCCACTCAGCATCCTGCACAGTCACCAGGGCTGTGTGCCTTCAGCTACTACATGACCTCTGGGGCACACTGGAGAAATGTTGCCTTCTGTCCATGACCCTTTTCAGACCCTTTAATGTCTTTTGAAGTTGTCACCATGGCGCTCGCTTGCTTTCATGATTCTCCCTGACAACCACTCCTCCTCAACGCCTGCTCTCACCACGGGGCTCTAACGTAAGTGCATACTGGAGACCGCCGCTGTCAGTGTCCTTTTTCCTAATAGAAGCAACACTCGAATTTTTCCTGTGAATACACCAAAACTACCAACTTGCTAGTTCCTTAAGGATAACTCTCTCAGACTACCTAGTCTGCTGCCTTGCCTGACTCAGGCCTCAGAGAATTCCAAAGCTTTCTCCCCCTTTCTTTCCTAAGCATGGCATTATTTAAATTTAACACTTGTCATCAATCAGCTTGGAGGCAAGAATTACCACATGAAACAGTATCCTCACTAAAAAGAAAGATAAATGTACCAACTGAGACGACAAAACAAGACAGTAAGGTGGATAGTGGGATGAGAAATCAGAGTTCCTTATTTTTCTGAATAACATCACCTCCCACTTATGGTTCTAATATTCCTGAAAGATTCTTGGGCTTTGGATTTGAATCTGTGCTCTGACACCTCTCAGAGACTCAGTTCCCTGATTTATAAAATGTGGGTTTAAATACTCTCTCACAAAGCTGTAGTAAGCATTAAAAAATAAATTATGTAAAGTATCTAATACAGAGCTTGGTGCATAGTTGGCCTAAATAGATAGTCATGTTGTTATCATAATTGAAATCATTATTAAAACGGTATGTGTCTGAATGTCCACCCTGGTCCTTGCTGGGGCCTTGGGATTAACTACCAGTGAAATAGTCACTCCCATGGTTTGGGGTCCAAATTAAAGAAGACTTCTGACCACAAGCAGCCTGGTCTACAAAGAGGCAGAGAAGCAGAGAAATGAGGCCACATCTTCATGATCTCAGAAATCGGGAAAAAAGTTGTTGGTCCTTACAGATGATATCCAAGGCGGGAAACATGTCCAAGGAAAGGACAAATACCAAAACAAAGCAACACATTGTTTGAGCTCCAACACACTTTAGAGCCCATATTCTTGATACGCTAAACACTAAAAAAGTCTCAGGAAACTTTGAGAGAAAAATTTTTCATATTTTTGGCATACGATAAATAGGGATATGTCCAACTCTGGGTTCTTTAAGAAAAGCCAAGACTCAAAAACCAAGAAGATGATCATCCAAAGAGCCAGGCACAGGAAATTTTAGGGTCAAGATTTTAGAATTGAGATGGAGACAGGGTCAGAACAGGAACAGATGGGGAGCAGGTGGCAGCCATCAAACATAGGTATGTATTTCCAGCTCACCCCTCCAGAGGACATGTGGTGCTTGGGTAGGTGAAGAAGGCACAAACGGTCTGAAACAGGATGAAGAGCAAAAGATATAAGAGAGAAGAATGCTGTTAGCCCATCTGAGCTAGTGTTAAAATGCTGCATAAATACAATTCTAATACTTCCACCTTTGGAAAACACCTGTGCTCAAAGCCTGTGTACCTAAAAGACCACATTTTCTGAGCAGCAGTTCTATTTCCTGAAAATAGGGCACCTGCTACCCCAAATCACACTCCCTACTGTGTAGAGGCAGCCATCAGATCCAACAGCTGTGTCCACTTGAACTATGTGGCAAAATGACCCTGTGGGAGCAGTGGGGCCCTGTTGAGGGTCCCTCTGAATCATCTTGGCAGCCCTCTCCAGCTGCAGTCCATCTGTCAGCAACCTTTACTGGGCACTCATCCTCAGGTCTGTGGGCAGTTCTGGGAACTGGTATGTGGCTCTTTCCAGGAGGGAACAAGATGTTATCTCCTCTATACAAATGTGTATGGGCCACCCACTCACAGCGTTAAAGGCCCTTCTGTCTGCCAATCTCTTTCTATTACACTTCATAACTTCCCTACAGCCACCATCCTGGTGCATCTGCAAATTTTTAATACTTGAGCATAACATGCCTTCTCTTTAGGCTCCTCATGTCTGTTCTTGGAATTCACTGAACCTTTTCCCCTCAAGTTAACACACGCTTTCTGCTGGTCAATGTGCACCCACTTCACAAGTTCATTTCCAGTGTAGTGTTTAAGAGCTTAGTCGAGGGAAGAAAAAAAAAGGAAAAAGAGAGAAGTGAAAGTGTGAGCCTCATGAAAAGGGAAAATCAGAACAGATTGCAATGAAGCTAAACTGTCTATTCATTTGAATCAAACACTATAAATTTCTAAGCATAATGTTTGACAGTAAACTGTCATCAAAGCAACAGACTCATTATAAAAATGCTACGGGTATATAAATCTCATTGACTGCTTATCATTAACTGCACGGGATGCTGATAGGAAATGCCGGGTTATAATTTATATTTCACTAATAAGGTCCATTTTAGAGTACAGCTGTCAGATCTATTACTCACCTTTCCCCAGTTTTATAGTTGTTCTGGACAGCACTGAAATTGAATGTTAAAAGTGTGGTTTCAAGCATTATCTTTTGCTCTAATATCTCATCCTTGCATATTGAAGCATGCCTCACCTCTAATCAGAACTCAACAGCCAGATTGTTTTTCAGAAAATAAACCAAAAAAAAAGACAAAGAGAGAGAGAAACATTCTTTTAAAAAGGAAAGACGCAACAGAGTATTATTTGCCCACTTTCAAAATTTAAAAGGCAAAATGCAATTAAAATATTGGCAGTCCCAATTATTCCATTCTTCTAACATGTTATCAGCATTAATGATGTTCCTTTTATTTATTTTTTTTTGGTTGTGTTGAAGAAACCTGCCAATAAGCTACTACAACATGGCAGGTGCAAGACTAGACCATTCTACTGAGGTTTAGGTTGTCTCATTTATCCTTGGGCTGGGATTCAAGGATCTCAAAGCAGTTTACCAAAGTATTAGGTCAGGTCCTCATAATCTCACAAATCAGGAAAAATGCTGTTGGTCCTTACAGATGATGTCCAAGGAAAATATTAATACAAATACCAAACAAAGGAGCACATTGTTTGATCTCCGGCACACTTTACAGCTCATGTTCTTGATTTGCTAAACACTAAGAAAGTCTCAGTAAACTTTGAGAGAAAAATTTTTCATATTTTTGGAGTATGATTGAGTGATATGTTGTATCTCGAATGCACAAGTTCTTGCTCATTGAAGGCTTCCAAGGTATCGAGGAATAGAAAGAAGCTTCTAGAATGTGTTAAGTTGATGTGTTAGGCAAGGAGAAAAACTGAAGGCCATGGTGAGAGCTGTGCTTTGCCAAATATTAAACCAGTGAAGAATACATTCACAGTAATCAAATCACCGACCGCCTGGGCCAGAAACAGCTCTGAATTAAAGAGTCCAAGTGTGAAAGGTCTAAGAGAAAGCCCACGGGGCAATGAGTTGTTGTCCCCAACCAGTTGGTTTTGACTGCGAAATGCGTCCTCTTTTGTAGTCATATCCCCTGTGTATTTTGCAAAATAGCAATGCAACATCATAAGCATTATTTATGAGCTATCCCTAACACAAAGGATTGTGCTTAAATGAGTGAAATTAGCTGAGTTGCAATACCATTACACAACAGTGCCATTCCCAGAGTCTGTGCCCTTGGCACCGCTCACGTTTCTAATAACAAATGTCATTGTTTGGAGGGCAGGTCATTGTCTTATACTGAATTCTGCACAATGAGTCTGAGTTCCCAATCCCCCAACTAGATCATTCAGTTCAAAATCAACAAGCTAGATTATGGGTGAGTTAGTTTTTAGTGTCACTGATGCATAGTGTTCCTATCCTACCACCACTTCCTTCTGAACTTTGCTATAACTCTCCAGAAGCCTCCCCTTAGGAAATGGCTCTTCAGCCAGAAATCCAAAGCCTTCTATCAGATGCCCATCTATTATTTTCTCTCATCTTTTGAGGGTCTTCCTCTTCCCTCAAAATTTGCCCAAGTGTTCTTTTTCCATTCTATGCAACTATCCAGCTCTCAGCTTGTCACTCCTCTGTGCTCTAAATCCTTATCTACTCTGTCCCTTTTTAGTCTTTTCTTCAGCCTTTTAGTGAGATGGAAACAGCACCAGTGCATTTAGTTAAACTGAATGAAACCCTGCCTCAAACATCACTAGATCTTTAACCTGGGAGGAAGCCACTTAACCTCTCTGAGCCTATCTCCTCGTTAATAAAATTATCCAGTATACCCATTCTCAAATATGCTCAATAGTTCACAACTGCCAAAGCAGGAATCTCAGCTCTTTTCACTCACATTTGACATATTCTCAAGGGCACACTTGCTTTTACAGTCGTGCAGAGGAGATGGCAGCTAGACTGGTGGAGATGTATAATTGCAACCCACCCCTCTGCCATTTGTCACAACCTCTGCCTGGATTTTTAAAAAGCTAGGTTCAGTATAAAAGCAAGTTCCTTTGCTTGACATGCCAGGCCCTTTGTGATCAGCCTGACTCTCGCTACCTGTGTCCCACCCAGCCCACAGCCTCCCCTAGAACAACACTTCCCCCACAAACGCACTCGAATCCCCAGCAATACTGAGCAACCATGCCCTCTTTGGCCTCAGAACTTGGTACCTTGTTCCCCTACTGCAGTGCTCTTTGTTTGTTTGTTTAAACTTCTCATCATCCTTCAAGTCTCAATTCAAACTCTATTCCCCTTGATAAAACAGCCCTGACACTCCCAGGCAAAACTAAGGTTCTCCTACACCCATGCTCTCTCTACAATTTAAACCCTCAGTTACAGCAGTTGTCATTGGTAAGTGCATATTTGCAAGTCTGGCAGCCCCTTAGATGTTAAACTCCTTCAGAGACTGTGTCTCTTGATCTCATCTCCAGGATGTGCACGGTACCCAGCACCCCACTCAATAAATATTAGAAGAATAAATGAGTGTTACCAATCTCTTCCACAAAATCTCTCCAAAAACTTCAAAAAGAATCAACTATTGTTCAGTTTTGTGGCTACATAAATGTGGCACTGGCCTCATACATTCTGCTGGCAGTAGGTCTATAGTGAGGGCTGAATAACAATTTGCTCAAATCATCCTATGCCAATGTAACTTCATCTAGAGACTTATCAAGATTGACCACATATGTGAAGTCCACATAACCTTTATAGAGTTGCAGAGGATCAAACTGTACAACCATATAATTCACATTCACTGGAGTAACTAACTCCATGAATAGAGAACAGAGGTAAAAAGACGAAGATAGCAATGCAGAGGCCTTCGGGATCGATGAGCTTTATACAGGGAAAAACCCTGCTGTTCACTGTCTGGCCACATTCCTAATTTTAGCCAGATATTTCACTAAGATGAGAAAGCATAAACCATAAATCCATCTCTATGGTTGGAGAAAGAATTCAACATATATATGTCATGGATGGAGGCGTGATGTCATGGCTTTGTTAATAGAAGCAAATACATATATTAAACTGTACTTCTAAATGCTTATGGTATACTTCTGAATGCAGATTATGGTCTAATCTGGCCTACAATGAAGTCAGAGTCAAACCCAGATGTGACAAACAGTGCAAGTAGAAGAAATGAGACAATTTTCCTCCTAATTTAAGCTCGACTCCATATTATCACGAACTAGTAATAGTGTGCAGTGCAACTATAAATGCCGAGATAACAATAGCACCACAAAGTACTGCTGAATCTCCAGACATGCTAAGCAAAGAAAAGCAATTTTTACTTTTTGCTGATAAATGGTTTAATCAAACCTAACAGATGAGGCAATATATTTTGAGAATACTTTGTTGTTCAGATCATAGGGTCAGTAATTTTCTTTGGTGCAAACACATCAAGATGTAACTGAGTGTGTGTTGGGGGATGTGGTGGTGAGGAGGGAGGGCATAGATTTTCTGCAAAAGGTAGTATATTATGTTCTATCTAGAAAATATTTTATATTCTTATATTTCAAAAATGCTATAAGAGGAGAAAGGCATCAGAATTGATAGTTTTCCTGTGATTTTGCAGAAAGAGAATAAAATAGCAGTACAGCATCATGCTTCTCAAAAAAACACAAAAAATAAAAGCATTAAAGTAATAAAGGGATGGATGTTAAATTTCAATACAGCTTTCAAAATTCAACTCATCCTGTATATTGTCTGAGGATGACTTGGGCAAATGTCACCAAAAATAATGATCAGATAATCAAATTACTGTTGTGTAATTTGTATAGTTCAGTTCTGTAAAAGAGATGATCCCTAGGCCACATCTTAGGAAGACACTGCTTTTTGTGGCTGGCAAGCATAGTATCACAGCCAAGAGCTTCCAACATTTGCACCTGTGCATCATGCACTCGCAGATTTGCTTCGTGTTTCTGCACAGGTTTTTTTAATATGCTTGAGAGCAGAAGCTTCTAGAACTATATTGACTATAACTTTTAGTGGAAAAACTCAGCCTGTGTTCCCATAACGTTGCTATGTGATAATGGTAGTCATTCACATTTGCAGAGCACCTGTGGCTTTCAAATTATTCTCACATACACTATCCTTTTGAATCTCCAACATCCCTGGGATTCACACAGGAAAGGCACTATCTCATTTTACGGGTATAGACACTGAGGCTCAGAGAGGTTAAACAGCTGGCCCATGGTCAACTAGCTTTGGGGAATCTCTAACTAGATTCCAGGTCTTCCAACTCCCCGTTCAGAACTCCCGTCACTCCTCGCAGCTGTCAGGAGAGGGAGCTCTGCAGACGCTAGGTCACAGGTTTGAACTTGAGCTCCAACAGATATCTCATATGCTACGAGGATTTTGTAAGTCCTCTGCCTCCTCATCTTACAGAAAGCTGGTATGATCTCAGAAAGCCTCAGCTCACACTTACCTTTTGTAAGTTTCCCATGAGCTGCATCTCCTCTGGAGGTGCTGGAGGTTCTGTAACTCAGTAGGAAAGAAGTCCTAGGGAGACGACCTCCAAGACACGAGACGTCTAAGGTAAACAACTGTCCCAGTGTGCCGGGTTATCCCGGGATTGAGGGCAGTTTCCAGAGTGTGAGACTTTCAGGGCTGAAACCAGGAATGGGGACTCTCCTGGGAAGTGGGATTTTAAGTACAAAAACCAGGGCAGTCCCAGGCAAACCAGGGCAGTTGGTCATCCTAGTTTTCAAAATTTTAATGAAGTATCAGAAACAAGGACTTAACTCACCAAAGATGTTTGGAATGCTCTGCCCTGCTATTTCCAATTTGCCCATCAACAAAAATTTATCAAGCATTCACATGAAATGAGTCCAATTATGAACGACTCAGTTTGGGCAAAAATTGGAACTGAACAGACCCTTCACTAAGCGTTGTCTTACTCTCAATCATTTACTTCTTAATTGTTAAGTGTTTTGTGCTTGATAATAAGCTAAGTGTTAGAGAATATATTAAGTAAGCAAGACTACTTAGTATTTGCCACTAAACAACTAGAGAGAGAGATAGACAAGAAGAGACGTATCTATACTTCAGTGTAAAAAGGACACAGGGCACTAGGGGAAGACAAAGAAATGACCTGTAGCCCACGTGTGTTTTGCGGGGGAAGAAGGCAGTGGACATTCAGGAAAGGAATTTGAATGAAAACATGTATACGCTGACAGACCTTAGTTGACTATACAGAGGGAAGGGGGTGGGGCTTGGGCTGGGCTGGAACAGGACACTGGCAGCAAAGAACAAGCGGCACTAAGGCCAGGAGGTGAGAGGGAGCATGGTGCATTCATGGGGCAGGAGAATCAACAGAGAAGTGTCGGGAGATGATGCTACAGAGGTGAACATGAAGGACTTTGCATCCTACGCTAATGAGTTAAGACTTTATCCTGTATGCAACCGGGAGCCATTGAAAGGTCTTAAGCATGGCAAAGAGATAATCGGATACACTTTAGAAAGACGTTCTGGCTTCAATATGGAGAACAGATTTTGGGGCAGAAGGAGCAAGACTGAAACAGTTGCTGTAAACTGAGTGAGGGATGATGGTGGCCTGTACCAAGATAGAGGCAGTGAGGATGGAGAGAAGCAGACAGATTTTAAAGATATGAAGGTAGTATAATAAATAGGATATAGAGATTGATTGAATATAGTTTTTAAGGTAAAGGAAGCAATCTAGGATGCTACTATATGCATATCTATCTATCTATCTGTCTGTCTGTCTATCTATCTATCTATCTATCTATCTATCTATCTATCTATCTATCTATCTATCTTCATGATGAATGTGTTTCTCATTCTGAAAGCAGTTGTGTGCCAGACACACAAATTTTCAATTTTGCCTAAGCTTGGGATTCTGTGGCCATTCCCAGCTATTACCTCTTTCTTAAAAATAGTCAGACAACATGTGGTTATGTGGGTAGATCAAAACCATGCCTGGTATAGCTAGGTTCACAGCCAAAATAATGTATCCTCATCCGTTCATCTATCAACAAACATTTATTGAGGTTTTCTCAGTGCCAGTGGGTAGACGCTGGGCAAAAAAAAGATGAATGAAACAGAGTCCCTGCCCTCAAGGAGTCCACAGCATAGAGAGGGAGACAGACAATAAAAAGACAATTACAGCACAATGTGATCAGTGCTAGAATATGAGGAAACAGAGTCATATGAGAGCCCAAAAAGAGAGCAGCTTACCCAGCCTGTGGGAAAAAATTGGTCATGAGGGCTTCTGAAAGAAATGATTAGGGTCACTTATGTATTTCTAGCTCATCCTATCTCCCTCTTCCACTGAGTTCTTTAAAGAGAAAGACTGTGTCTTATTCATCACAGAACCTTGCACAGTACATGCTTAATAAGACAGCTGGATGGATAGATGGAAGGATGGATGGATGTTGAGTGAAATAAGTGAAGGGAATAAAGCTATTGACCTGACCTCAAAGAATTGAGGAAGAATGGCCATCAACTCATGACAATTACCGGGCAAATAATGCTTTATGGTAAAAGGGGATTTATTGAGAAGGTACTGGATTAAATGGGCCATTGGTTCCATTTTGTTTTGTGGAGTTTGACCCTTATCAGTTGATTCATGTTATTTAGTATTTGTTGAGCCAGATTTTCTCTGTACTCAAGCTACTCTCCAGGAGAAGGTTAGACACTTCTGGAAACTGCATTAACTCTTTCAAGCCACTAGAGTACTATTCAGTGAATTACTTTTTGGTAATTAAAGATGCTGCAACACAAAAACACAATGTACTGGGAAATGGAGAGCTAATCTCTCTGCCTGCCTTCTCCAGCAGCCTATTTCTGATTACTGAAGAAATAGGGTGCAATAGGTAGAGATTACACAATGACAGTCCGTCCTGGTTTCGTATAAGAACATACAGTCATCTCTTCCTAAAGCCCACGAACTTTCCATATTAGAGAACAAAGATTAGCAGGATCCAGTGACTAAAGCACTTAACGGCTCTAATCCTCATTCCTGCACAAATTCACTCGGTGGGTTTGTACTTATCTCCTTCAAACTCTTTACCTTCTTTGCCCCTCTCTGTGCATCTGTAGGATGATAAGAGCAGTTGGACAACCAATATCTCTCATCTTTTCTCTTCTAATATAAAAAAAGAATAGCGCTATGTTTGAAAGACTGCCTGTCATTTTTAGTGCCCATATACATGCCTGAAATCTACTCATTAAACAGAAATGGTCTGCCCTTCCTCTCCGCCTCGCCCGTTTAAAGCCAGTGATATTCACTTTCCATTTTCAAACATCTTGTGCTGCTAGTTTGCATCTTTAATTACCCAGGGCACTGGCCTTGTTTTATATGACTTACAACATGCAGTTTTGCCCTTAGTTCATTTAAGCAAAATCGTCCCTGGTTTGAGCCAAGACATATTCAATATACAATTACCTGGTGGGTCAGGGCTCTGTCGTTTTGTCATTTTTACTGGCATTTTCTCCATTATTGCTAAGTACTGAGCAGTATAAGCTGTCAGAGCCACATGGCTGGCTTGAAACTTAATTTTCCTAAATTGCACAATTCTTCAGAAACAGCTTACCCCCCAAGCACAGTCCCCTTGACAAGGGGCAAATAGGGTTAAATTTCAAACTGAGTTATACAGAGCTTACCAAGAACAATGATAGGAGGAAGCCATTAAGCAGAAGTTGGGTTTTCAGGCTACATGAGACTTTTAGAGACAATACAGAATTCTGTATCAAAGCGGCTGCTCAAAAGCCTTTGTGTTCTTAGAGTGTGATGTACCGGAGTGGAAGGAAGCAGGTAAGGCAAGGGAAAGAGATGCTTATTGAACACCCATTGTGTCAAAGACAGCGTGCTAGACATTTTCATATGCATTAGTTCATTTAACTCCGATAATAACATACTAAGATAGATATTTTGATTCCCATTTTACAGATGAGAAAACAGAGGTAGAAAGGTTAGTGGGTTGACTAAGGATACACAGCTAGTGAGACAGTCTCATTCAAACCTAGCTCTTCTGAATCCATACACAATGTTTGTTGTACTAAACCACACTGGAGATGGTGGAAAGCAGTTTCCTCGTAACAGAAGACTAGTAATCTAGTATTACAATCTCTCTGACTAAAAGCCCTGAGAACTAACAAAGGAATACAAAATGCCCAGGACTTGTTGTTCCTTACCCTCACCCTACCATCCTGTGCTTCCCATCTGCTTCCTACCTTATCTCCAGGTGAGCCAAGAGAAGCATCGCCTTGGTATTTTCCTATTCTACGTCCCTCTTAACTCCCTACACTCACTTCTCATGAAGAGAAGCCCTTTGAAGTCCAATAAGTCACCCAGTTCCTGCCACCTGGAGAGTTTGAAAAAACATGAATCAGCTTAGCCTCCTGCTTTGCATTAGCCTCAAAGACAAATTGCCTGTTCCAGCTCTTAAGGAAGAGCAGAACAAGATTGCTGGCTGTTCCCTAAATCAGAGTGTCTTGGTGAGCAAATGCAAACCTCAGAGCACGTTAAAACACAAATGCTAATTATTTCTAGGTAACCTGACAATTTTTCCACACCCATTCTCTCTCGAACTTACTGTAAAGGACTGAGAATTTTGAGAGTTGGTTTTAACAAAGTTTATTATTCTGACACCATTAGATATTTCTGTTTTCATTGGGGTGAGGGTGAAAACTTCACAGCCGTTAGTGACCTACTTGAGTGTAAAAAGTAGGACAAGTCCAGAAATTCAACTATTTTGACCAAATACGCTCAGTAGCTTTCATTTCTACTCAGCTAACCTCTCCCACCTGGGCTCTTGGTGAGCACGGTTCAGCACATGCAGTTCTGGGCCACAGCAGGTGAACAGGCTCTCCTGACAGTGCTGTGGTCACACCACTCATTCCCTCCCTCTGTGCCACACCCTTTCACAACCTGACAAGTTTACACATACGTGAGCTTTGGGTCAACACGTATTGCCAAGCTGTGCAGTGAAGAATTATCTCTACCCAAAGACAGGTCTGGCCTTTTTCCTAGCTTCTGGGAGGTAACCTTTAAACCGTGGAATTTCCTGAGTGACAGGAGTGTCTTTGTTTTTGGTGGTGGACCCCTCAAACGATACATAATAGTGTATGATAACGAGGTAACTTGTGGTAGGCACCAGACAGTTTGTGCTAAAGAGATGATGCCGGGTGGGGCCAGCCATGAAGATAGGCTTAGTATGGGGGCTGGCTATGCCAGAAAGACCAACCATGTGATTAGAGAACTGGAGCTCTGGGCCACATGGAATCAGCTGGATCTCTGGGGAGAGATGGGCCAGAGATTGAGTTCAACCATGGGGGCAATGACTCAATCAATCATGTCTACATAATGAACTTCAATAAAAACTCTGGACACTAAAGCAAGAGTGAGCTTCCTGCGTAGACAATTCTCTGTGTCTTGCCACACATTGATGCCAGGAAGGTATGTGTCCCTGAGAACACAGAATCTTCATGTTTGGAACCCTCCCAGTCCCAGATTCCACCCTGGGCATCTATTCCTTTGTCTGGTTCTGATTTGTATCCTCTTGCTATAACAAAACTGCAATTGTAAGTATAGCACTTTCCTGAGTTCTGTAAGCTGTCCTAGTGAATTACCAAACCTAAAGGACTCTGTGGGGACCCCCAAATTTGTAGCCAGCTCGTTTGAAGTAAGGGTAGCCCTGGAGATCCCCAAATTTGTGGCAGATATCGGATGTCTTGAGCAGACTTGGCAGTATGAAGGACTACACCCTTAACCTCAAGTTTGGCTGACTCTAGGTACGAACCCACCTTCTGAAAGTAGTTGTTTAAATCTAGTTCCACTCGCCTCTTCTACTGGCCCTGAATCAAGCCTCATATCTTTCTCACTTTCTAATTCAACCTCATCATAACACTCCATTCAGTGTCCTTGGATGTGTCTTTCCCAGGCTCACCCTAAACATCAAAGATAAAAACCTTTTATTTATGATCACCACTCCCTCTGTCGAAAGAAAATTGTTTCCATGACTCAAATAGAGATTAATGGCTTTATTCATCCCATGCCCATCAGGGAACATTTGAAGACCAGGGAATCTCTGAGAGGAAGAGAAGTAGGATTGGAGTTTTATAAGACGAGCAGAAGAGAGGGGTATGTGTCCTGTGGTCTCGCTCAGGTAGCAGTTTTCATCCTTAACTGCTCTGAAACTCACAAGTGGAATGTGGCTCAGGATCCTTGGTGCAATTCCCTCCCAATAACTGTCTGAACAGTGCTCTCAAGAGATGTTTTTGCAAGCCTTGCAGTTGGTAGGTTAGTTAGGGTTTGGGGGTGGGGAAGGTAGCAAAAAGGGCGAAAGGGAGAATAGCAAAGGCAACAAAGGTTAAAGGCAAGATAAACCACGGCCCCTCTATCATGTCTGGTTTAGTCTTTTGAAACTTCCTCTGCATGGGCCCCTAACTTCTAGACATTTAGAAGTGAGGTCATCCTTCCAGTATCCTATACAACTCCTGCTTCCTCCAAGCAGACACATGCTCGTTGGTGTTACTGTGCAGGGCTAGAACTTCTCACACGAAACTGAAGCCACAGTCCGTGTGGATCTCTATGGAACATAACGAGATGCATGGTTCGCCTTCTGGGGTCTCTGCTGTGACATGCAATGTCTTGTTGACATTTTATTTAAAGTCTAAGAAATGAGTCTTGTTGGAAGGCAGGTTCTCTCAGCTTTAGGGATGGTAACTCTGCATTTTTTATACTTTCTGGCAAAATAGACCTATCACTATGCCAAGAATACTACTCACTCACTCACTGCAACACTGCTCCTCCTATGGTGCCCAGTCCTCTGAGCACAGCTTCTTCCTGTCTCTTCCTCTCCCTCGACAATCAGGACAGGCATGTTTACTGAGCTGTTGGAAGCTGGAAGCACTAAGGACCTTTGAATGTCCCTATATACTCATGCTACTTGCTTTCCACTATTCATTTTGTAAGAAACAGTCAATTCTCTGCACAAGACGTCGAATTAGCCTTCCATGTAAGAAAATGGGAGAACTGGGAAAGTTTACAAAAAAATTGTAAAACAAGAGAGAAAAACTTAAAGGAAAGTCTCACTATTGTAAAATGCAATATGGAATCTCTAACGCCTCTACTGCCACTGCCCCTTTTCAAGCTTGATGGAAGCGAAGTCTCTGGTGTAGAAGTCAAGCCCTGGAGTTCAGGCCCGGCCCTCCCCTAACTCACCGTGTGACCTCAAGCAGGTCCTATGACCTCTCTAGGCCTCAGCTTCCTCATCTGTCAACCTTACAAACGATCTTTGAAGCCCCTTTCAGCTCCAGGTTTTTATGATAAAGAATAGGCAGAGGAACACTTGCTCCCCCATGGAGGAGGAGTGAGGCCTGGAAGTGGAACATGAGAGAGTGAGCAAGAAAAGGGAGGTCCTTTGCTGTGTGGCTGGCATGAGGAAAGAGTCAAAACTCCCCTTCTTTCATAAGGGACTGCCCTGCCTGGAGTAACGCTAAGCGCCTCGGCTCCAAGGAACGTACTAAATATCTGAGAACTGCTACTATTCCAAGTGATGAGATGAACCACCGAGACTAGAGTGAGGTTCAATTGAAACCAACTGGACCGGTTATGCTGTTCTTGATGGCGGGCTGTCCAACAACCACCTGAGTAGGCACAACAGGCCCTGAGAAAGAAGAGATGATTTTTACTTAATAATGAAATAATAATAAACCTAGAGAGGTCATTTTAATAGTGCGAAGGAGGGCAGTTTGAGATGATTCTATTAAAATTCTTATCCTTCAGTGACATTTCAAAGCACAGTTGTCAGATACTAAAATTTACATGAAATATGTAATTTGATATGCCAGTTGCAAATATCTTATCACTCGGGCGTTAAGAAACCCAGAATGATGTTTGGAAGTTTTCTTCCTAGTGTCCTGGTTGTAGTGAAGGTCTGTTGTAAGTTTCATGGCTGATAAAGCCCTTTTGGATTGAATTCATATTTTTGAGCATTCTGGAAAGCAAAGAGAACATCAGATCTTCGAAATATAAAGAAGAAAGCAAAATAAAAGCAGTTAATACCTTCTGCCAAAGATGTTGAAAAGTTTTAAGCTTGAAAGGATCATTGAGATCCATCCAAATTCCTTGTTTCCAGATGGGAAATCAGCAGTGGGAAGGTGTTTACACTGTGGAAGCATGCATCTCTTTCTTATTAGAGTTTGAGGTAAAGTTTTGCTTTACTTTTTTAAGAAAATAAATACTATTTCTGAATTCCTTCCCATCTGAGCATCATATGGACTCAGTTCTAAGCCCTGCATTCACATTAGCAAATATTCTATATTTGAGATTTTTGTCAGATTTTGCCAGATTTTAATCCTCAGCCCCAAGGTGTATGTGGGTGGTGGGTGGTATTTAACAAACAAAACCACCAACTATGTGCCAGACTCTATGCTAGATACTGAGAGGAAAGCAAAGATGGCAGGAATTCCTGCCCTAGTCAGGAAAACAAACGTGCAAACAGTTAACACAGGTATGTTGAAAGGGCAGCAGGTGTACAGAGACAGAAATGACTAAATCTGCTTATAGGAATTGAAGGTTTTTTCAACAGAATTCTGTATTTTCATGTGTACAGACTACTCCATGCGTTCACTTCATAGCCACTGTGGACATGTAGCTGTGGAAGGCCCTCTCAAAAGACACAGTGCCTACACGTGCTACACAAAACCCTCGTGACCCCTTATAATGGGTAAGCTGAAAAATTAGAAAAAACTCCCATTCTGAGAGGTGATCCACAGGTAAAAGGTCACAAGAGCACATGATACATTATAGAAGGTCAAGTGATGCATTACACACACCAACCAATCTGTCTGCCAATTAATATCTCACACAAAAGCAAAACACACCAAGAACCTCCATTTTGGAAACATGTTTCTCCTCACGTCCCAGTGGTGCAACTTGCCAGGCATCAAAGGTCCCGTCGGCCTCCTTTGGCTGCCTTGCCAGTAACGGGCACAGCAGACCCAAAAGGAGGAAAACAAAGGGTGAGAATAAAACATGATGTTTCTGTCAGCCAGACCTCACAGCTTCCCCTGGAATCCACAAGACTGCTGAGAGGTACTGGAGAACTTTAAAAATCAGGTTGACACTCGTTATTTAAGATTGCAATAGAAAGGCCGTTATATTAGTTGTTAACATTCTGAATAATACTTAAAAACAGTAATCTATTTATAATTTTTCTTCTAATATTGCACTATTATTTCTGGAAAGCTTGCAGCAAGACTAAAATGGCTTTATTCCAACCACCAAAATCAATTCTTTTGTACAAATTTAATATAGGCAGCCTGCGTACCATTCGAAAAAGCTCACTGACCTGTGAAGCCTGGCATTAGCACCATAAAATTTAGACCTTATTTGATGAAGTTATTTAACATTGTACTTACCTCATCTAGGGTTTAAAAGGAATCGTACATTGCTTTCACTTTTTCTCTTTGGGAGGAAGTTTTGGATAAGCGGCAAATCAAGTTGTTTGTTTGGATTAGGGGAAAGACACAGACAGTCTAGACTGCACTTAATGAAAACTATAAGTTAATTTCAAGTGTGATGCTGGAGGTTCATCATCAAGTAGAAATGATGGAGATTATTCTTAAAAGGCAATAGAAATGGGGGGAAAAAAGACATAATACAATATCTGAATAGGAGTCTATTTTCTTTGCTAGATTGCTAATTAAAAGTTTATTTTCATATACTCTAATCTTAGAATTCAGGGGAAATGAATGATGCACAAAATCTATCTGCCATGTTAAATGGGGATAATAAAGAATAGGAATATTCGCTCTTCTTAATATTTCACTCTACAATGATCCATATATGAATGAATCTCCTGCTTTTCACTGGTAAATTGCAGCCAATCATGGGCATGGAGTCTTAATAGTGAAACAAAAGCAGTCCAAAAACAGCTCAATCCACTTTATTCATAAAAAGAGCGAGCTTAGTTGTAACCTTTCAACATTATTTAACAAGATCATAAAAATATTGGTATTTAACAGGCCAAACCATCAGTGAGAAAGGTCATGCACAACTCTAATTTCACCACAGGTTCACATCACTGATGAGGGCTCCTGCATGCAAGATGCTCTATGATCACAAGTCCAGAAGGGCCCTAACATTGGCCAGAGTACGGTAAATGAGCCAAACTTCTCAAGATTATTCTGAGATTCCTTGTTTGTGGGCATGATTTTCTTTAAGCTCAATCCATTTCTTTAGAAATTTGACCAAATTTGATTAAAAAAACACTTGATAATTTGGATAAATCCTAAAGTTTCAATTCAATAGGCAACTACAGAAATTTAATTGCACTCAGTAAAATCCATAAATCATCTCTGAAATTGTGACTTTGTTTCTGCGAATCTTCAAATTGAGTGATTCTTTTAAGTATGCGTTGTCTGCTAACAGAATTCTCAGTCTTCACCGTTCAGTTCACAGATATACTTTGAGTCTGGGTACACGCCTATCTCACAGGAGGTATGTATATGGTGGGGAAAGAGTAAGATGATCTCTGTGAGCATGGAAATAAGGTTGTCTTCTGAGAGCTGCACTCTAAAGTTAGCAAAAAGGGGAGTCAGAACCTTAGTATACAGAGTCACCATGAAGAGGCAGAATTACTTTTAGGACAGCAACTCTTGCCCATAGCCCACTGGAAGTTGTTAGTCAGCTGCATCCGTGAACCTGACAGGGACTGTCTCTGCTCCCTAATTCTAAGGGCACCAAAATGGATGCATCATGTGGTCATAGCCTAATGCTGTGAAGCATGCAGACAGAAGTAACTCCTCCTAGTGCCATGATTACTAAGCAGCTGCTGATAATTTGGCTTCCTATGTAGCTTGCCTACAAGGTGAGATAAGCTAATCAAGCCAATTTGAATATATAGTCCACTTGACATTGCATTTATCAACGTAAATTATAATAGCTAACCATTATGCCTTGTTTGCTGCATGCCAGACAACATTCTAAACACTTTACATCTATTATCTCATTCAGTCCTCTCAACAGGACTGAGAGCTAAGTCACTTATCCAAGGTCATACAGCTAGTTAGTGGAGAAGCCGGGATCTGAACCTAGGAATCCTGTGTCTAGAATGTCTCCTCTTCACCACTATGGTCCCAATAATCTGATTTAATCATCAGCGTTGTTGTGAGCTGTGGTATCACTAATTAGCATTCTAACACCTGTCTTTTGTGAAGCACTAATAAGATCATGTTTCCAAGGCTGAAGGGCTACAGCTAAACTCAGGACCATAGAGAATTCTTCAAGGAAACACCACCCTGTTGGGTGAGGTGCCAGCCCGTGGTTCCCAGGAAACATCTCTGCACACTGACATCCCTGTGCACCTTTACTTTTAAATTCCTCACTTGAAGAAATTAAGTATGTTCTTGTTTTCTTTGTCGCAGTTTCAATTTGACTATGTTCAGATTATTTGTCACTTGAGTAAGATAGTGTGATCCCCAAATCACTGGGAATCCAAGAAGTTGGATTTCTTGTGTAGATTAATTTAGAAAGCCAGTGACCTAGCCTTCTGATTGTTTAAACTAAATCTATAGACTCTGCTTTGAGGTTATCCAAATAGCACCCAAATTGTAGACAGTTAAAGATGGGGACATGAACAGGATGGCAATTCACAACATGATCCCTGGCTGCAACATATCATGCATGGAAATTGGGTTCAGTGTCCTTCTGTTTTTGACAGGAATAAACAGTTAAAATCTTCCTCCACCATTATTTTTATTTTTTATTCCTTCTCTAAAGTAAATCAGTCCATCCTTACATGAATTAACTCTCTCATATACCTTCAAGGTACATGAGTAACTACAGTAGTTCCCTCTTATCCGTGGTTATCTGATTTCAGTTACCCAAAGTCACTCGTGGTCAGAAAACATTAAATGGAAAATTCCAAAAATAAACAATTCATAAGTTTTAAATTGCACGCCATTCTGAGTAGCTTGATGAAACCTCACTCTGTCATACTCTGTCCCACCCGGGATGTGAATCATCCCTTTGTCCAGTATATCCACGCCATATACACTACCTGCCTGTTGGTCACTTAGTAACTGTCTCAGTTATCAGATCGACTGTCGCAGTAACACAATGCCTATGTTCAAGTAACCCTTATTTTACTTAATAATGGCCCCAAAGCCAACTTTATTATTAGTTATTGTTAATCTCTTACTGCGCCTAATTTATAAATTAAACTTTATCATAGGTATGTATGTATTTATAAGACAAAACATACGCGCTTTTTCAGGCATCTGCTGGGGGTCTTGGAACGTGTCTCCTGCAGACAAGGGGGGGACTACCGTACTACTAGTTTTCATGTTCTAGTTAAGTAGCTAAAACATATATTTCCGGATATGTAATACGGCATCATGTTAGTGTGTGGTTTTTGCCTGCTAATCCATTTTTAGTACATTTTTGATAAGATATTACTGTGATTTTTAAACTATAAAGTGCTTTACAAATTGCTCATTACAATTCAACATTTTCCAAAACGTGTTCTAGAGAACGTTAATTACATATAATATTAATAGAAGTAAGCCAAAAGAAAAAAAAGGTTCTAGAGCCTAGTGAGTATTGGAAACACTGAGTTAAAGGAGTCTCTTTATTGCATGACTTCTCAGAGCCTTTAATTTATTACATATTATATATTGTG